>NW_020954953.1:22359805-22441784 GCF_900497805.2 Vombatus ursinus | reverse complement strand
CTTCCTTCCTTCCTTCCTTCCTTCCTTCCTTCCTTCCTTCCTTCCTTCCTTCCTTGCTTTCTTCCCTTCTTTCTTTCATCACTTTAGACATGTCTTTCCATATTTTATTGTATTCTTCATGCATATGTATCTGTGTAGGGCCTAGGGGTACCTGCCAGAGTAGGTGGGTCCTCCAGAGATGTCTACCCTAGTCTTAAGGCACTGTAGGTCCACATCCATTAAAATCATAGTTCATGTGCCCCCATCTGTGTGTTTATCTTTAATGGTCAACCAGAGGATACAATTAATTCAAGCAAAACCATTTATTGAAGTGGCACAGTAAGAAAAGTTTCAATAAAACATTTTCTCCATTAACCTGGGGTAAGTTATCCCACAAATATATTACCAATAGGAAGAATAGATACATGTGAAGGGGCACATGTGCAGGGAACATGGAGCTACCTCTCCTGCCTCTGCTGCTGCAGGGCTGCTGCTGTTTTCTAGTGGCGTCATCATGTCAAGTCTGTGCTCTGTATCTGTCTCCTGGACACATAATCTCTGGTAGGCACATAAGGTGCAACTGTGAAGTTTTTCACTATTTTTGGCTTATGGTTCAATTGAAGTTCTACAGTGTTTTCTCTTCCCATGAGAAAAATGGGCTCTGCTGTGTTCAAAATCTAGTCTTTTTGGATAGAAGATAGATAAAGTATGTATTAAGTGCTTATGTATCAGAAACTATGCTAATTGCTCGGAATACAGAGAGAAGTAGCAAAAAAAAAAAAAAAAGTCCCTGCGCTCACGTAACTTATACTCTAATGGGGGAAGATCATACACAAAGGGAACTATAAATAGGTGGTACAGAGGCAATGCCCGAGTGAAGGCCAGGTGTAGAAATCTAGAGAATCCCCGGTTAGGAGAGTGGGTGGCATTGGCACTTTTTCAAATGGATGTCCTGGGCTGCAACTCACAAGTCATCAGAGGGGGCTTCAGGGATAGAGGCACCTCCAACGTGAGAAAGCAGCTGGGACAGCAGTAAAAGTTTGGAAAGCTGTAAGGGAAGTGGAAACAGAAATAGTGCTTTCAGAAAAGCAGTTGCTCTCGCCTTAGCCACAGGACAAACACCAGCCTCAGGGAAAAATAAAAACTAACCAAAAAAACCTTCTTGGTTTTTTTTCCTTTATGATGTGTCCAGTCTCTTCCTTTCTAAACTACTCGCTACTTGGCCTTTCATTTCCAGCTGGAGATTATTTGCACCAGGCACCAAGCTCATTATTACACAGGGCAAAGAGCCAGCTAATGTCCTGAAGCATAATCTTTTCTTTTGACTCTACTTCATGGTGGCTGGGTTTGGGTCTCGGTGGACAACCTCATTCTAGTTTATGAGCATTCAGTCTACCTTTCAATTTTAATCCGTGTTCTCCATGCTTGGTATGCACTCTCTCCTCATCTTTGCCTCTTAGAATTCCGAGATTTCTTCAAGGCTCCATTCAGCTAACCCCATATCCTTCCCAACGCTGATATTTGACAGCAAGAAAAAGGAGGGGGAGAGTTAACAGTTTTGCTACAGGCTGGCCCTGGCCTTGTGTACCTTTCCCAAACTCTGATACACAGTAATTATGGACAGAACCTTGCCTGGCCGAGTACTTATAGTGAAAACTTTCCTCTCCGTCCACCTATTTATCATTTAAGCCTCACTTCTTCAGTCTAATCATTTTACCATGTTGTCTTTCCTAATTAACCCTTATGTGGTACATACATTTGTTAAAACTATTTGAAATTCTTTGTGTTCACTCCCTTTTTATCCTCCCAGTTAAGCATAATGGCTATAGCAAGTGCCAGAACATTTTCTTTTTTTTTCACATTCATTCTCTCCTGTTCCTTCAAAAAATTTCTTAGTCATTTTATCTTAGGAAATCTAGTCATGCCATTTATATTTCATTAATGCCTTTTGCTCTCTCCTTGGCACAACATTTTGTCAGAGGTCTACTGAAGGTGCTTGTAGGACACAAAAAAGATTACAGGAAACAATGTGGAAATGATGGGGCTGGGCATGTCATGAGCAGATGGTTCAAGGTCAGAACCCCAAATAGTAATTAAATTTCTTTTTTAATAGAAGGAAAAAATTATTTCTGCAGCAATTCAGAATATAATACCTGGCAAGATCAGTGAAGTAGTCTGTGCTCTTTGCCTGAATTAAATTTTAGAAGCCATTTGGGACCCAGTGAAGACTTGTAAATTCATATTATAAAAAAGTGCCTAGTGTTTACGTTTTATCCCATAGAACTAATGTAATACATATGGGTATGGGGCTGAACTATTATATAACGTGATGGAGTAGAATTTGATGATCTCCAAGGTTCTTTCCAGCTTTTACATTCTATAAGTCTCTTTAATATGTTCTTTTTCTTTATTTTTTTAAATTTTTCTTTATTTTTTGGTGAGGGCAGTTGGGGTTAAGTGACTTGCCCGGAGTCACACAGCTAATGAGTGTTATGTGTCTGAGGCTGGATTTGAATTCAGGTCCTCCTGACTTCAGGGCCGGTGCTCTATCCACTGCACCACCTAGCTGCTCCCTTTTTCTTTATTTCTAAAAAGTTTTATTGATGTCCATTATTTCTTTCCAGAAGCAATTGGGGTTAAGTGACTTGCTCAGGGTCACATAGCTAGTAAGTTGTCTGAGATTGGATTTGAAGTCAGGAACTCTGGACTCCAGGGCTGGTGCTCTATCTCCTGTGCCAACTAGTTGCCCCTTGTTTTCTGTTATTTCTGAATATATCTCCCTGTCCTACCTCAGCACTGAACTGCCTCTTATGACAAATAGAAAACAGTTAAGCTGAAACAGCTGATAACAACAGCAATAGCTTCTGAGAGTTGAGGCAACCTTTTACTACTACAGTTCGTTATCTCCCCGCTGAGAGAAGGGAGAGTTCTTTCATGATCTATTCTTTGGGACCAAGACTGGTTTTAACATTTACTTAGAGTTCAATTTCCTCTTGGTGTTCTGTTTGTTTACATTATTCTAGTCATTGTATGTATTTTTCTGCTTTTGCTTATTCACAGGTCATAGAAACATAGATTTTGAGGTGGAAGGGACTTAGAAGTCATCTGATCAAACCTCCTCATTTTACAGATGAGAAACTGAGGCCAAAGTGAAATGACTTGCCCAAGATGATAGTAAATGGCAGAGCTAGGATTCAAACCCAGGCCTTCTGACTAGATCCATGCTCTTTTCACTGTGTCAATCATCCTTACTTCATCTGACATAAATTCATGCAAGTCTTTCCATGTTTTTTTTTAATTCCTCATAGCAATCATTCCTTACTGCCCAATAATATTCCATTATATGCATTGTTCAGCTATTCCCTACTTTATTGGCACCCACTTTGTTTCTATTTTTTTTAATCGCAGAAAGTGTTGCTATTAATATTTTAGTATATATAGGGGTTTTCCCACCCTTCTCCATCTTTGACCTCCTTGGCCCAGTAGTGTAATATTTGAGTGAAAGAAGATCAACAGCATTGTGCTTGCAAAATTCTAAATTCTTTCCCTGAATGATTGGACCAACGCACAGTTCTACCCAGAGTGACTTAATAGGTCTATTTATCAACTCCTTCCAACATTGATTGCTTTCATTTTTGTCATCTTTGATTAATCTGTGAACAATTTGCTAGGTCTGAGGTAAAGCCTCAGAATTGTCAATTAGAAATTCTTTTATTATTTTTTTGGAGCATTTTACCCTATGGTCATTGATAGTTTTCAAATCTTTCTGTTAAAATTTTAAAAATTGTTTGTTCTTCTGTTTACATGCCTGCAGGGAAAGATGAAATTTGTAACTCATGAGTTCTTTGTCAATATTAGGGTAGTGGGAGGGAAAAATTATATGTACGTATAGATAGATAGATGGCACACGGTGAGTTGAAGATGAAGGGGTCGTATCTGGAAAATAAAATTAAGGGGTGAGAGCATTATACTGGGAGAAGGAGAAAGGGAGAGGTAGAATGAGGTAAAATATCTCACATGAAACAGAGAAGAAAAGGCTTTTACAGTAGAGGGGAAATGGCAGAAGGTGAGAGGGAATGAATGAATCTTATTCTCATAGGATTTGGCTTAAGGAGGGAATAACATGCACGATGGGATATGGAAATCTATCTTACCCTACAGGATAATAAGGGGGTAAGGGGACAAGAGAGCAGGGGGTTGATAGAGGGGAGGGCAGATTGAAGGAGGGGATAATCAAAAGCAAACACTTCTGAGGAGGGATAGGGTCAAAACAGAGAATAGAATAAATGGGGGGTAGGATCGGATGAAGGGAAATATACTTAGTTTTTCACAACAAAACTACTATGGAAGTGTTTTGCATGACTACTCATCTATAACCTGTATCGAGATGCTTGCCTTTTCAATGAGGGTGGATGGGGAAGGAGGAAGGGAGAAAATTTGTAACCCAAAGTTTTAAAAACACATGTTAAAAATAAAAAAAAATTTAAAAAAATTCTTTGTTCTTATTCGTTCATCAATTTATCTATTGATTAACATGGTTCTTGGTCTTATATATTTGTATCATTTCCCTATTATCTTAAATATCAGACTTTTATTAGTGATATTCAATGCAAAGATTTTTTTTCCCTTTCTCAATGATTTCCTATTCTAGCTTCATTGATTTTTTTTTGTGTGAAAAAGTTTTAGAATTTCATGTTACTAAAATTATCTATTTTATCTTTTGTGATCTCCTCTATTCCTTGTTAAGGATTCTCCCCTTAACTATTGTTGTGAAAGGAAGCTCATTTTCTTCTCTAATTTTTTATGATGTAACCTTTTATGTATAGGTCAGGTATCCACTGGAACCTATTGTGGCATATGCTATAATACACTGTTCGCTTCTGACACGTACTAGCTGTGTGACCCTGGGTAAGTCACTTCGACTCTCTCAGCTCTCTAAGATGATAAATTGCAGAGAAGGTGCAGCGTAGATAGAGACTTTAATCACTCAGGAGCTCTGGCTAACAATGGGAATCACAGACCTAGTCCTTATCCCTATCCTAGTCCCTGACACCCAGTTATGGCTAAATTGCTTCCCCATTTTCCTTGAAATTCTTTCTCAAAGTAGATTGTATTCTTAGGTTTATTGGACATTGGTTCACTTGCTTCTGCATCTTTTTAATGATTTATTTTTTTTTGAACTAATATTAAATAGTATTCATGAACTAATATTAAATAGTATTTGTTAAAAATGTAGTTTAACGTCATGTCCATTTCATTTTACTTCTGTTCATTATTGCCCTTACGATTCCAGTCCTTTTGTTCCTCCAAATTACTTTGTCTAGTTTT
The DNA here is from genome assembly GCF_900497805.2 of Vombatus ursinus. Taxonomy (NCBI): domain Eukaryota; kingdom Metazoa; phylum Chordata; class Mammalia; order Diprotodontia; family Vombatidae; genus Vombatus; species Vombatus ursinus. Next base: position 22,436,477 of record NW_020954953.1, on the reverse strand, counting down.
ACAAATGATCTCCTTGGTAATTTGATTTGATGGCTCTAAATCTATTACTTCGAATGGTATTGGCATGGTTAAACCATGTACTTTGATTCTCTCCCTTTATTAAAAGCACCTCCTTCCCAGGGTGGTCATGAAGATCAAATGATATATTTGTAGGGACTGTATAAATGCTATCTATTATTATTATCATTATTATGTTTCTGTAAAGAGCATCTTGTAACACGCTCTTCATGGAAGTCTGAAGTTATTCATTATAGATCCATTTTAGTCTTAAACACGCTGTCTTCTTGCAAGTAGAGAAAGGCACACGCTGCCTTAGGTTAAATTGACTTATGTGAGATGCTTGTGAAATCAACTGTATATAATGATGTCATAATAAATAAATATAATAGCTAATATTTATATAGTGGTTTAAGGTTTGCAAAGCACTTTATAAAGATTATTCCATTTGGCCTTCACAACAACTCTGGGAGGTAATTATTCCCATTTTACAATTGAGGCAAACAGAGGTTAAGTGATTTGTTTAGGGTCACACAGCTAGTAAATGTCTAAGGCTGGATTTGAACTCAGGCCTTTCTGATTCCAGGTCCTGCACGCCATCCACTTTGCCAAATTAATTGCCTATGAAAGTCTTAGCAAGAATTACACTAGTAAAAAGGTAGCAGATGTATGAACTTCTACAGTTTCAGTTTTCTGACTTTTACATAGAAAAACTCATGTAATAATAATGAAACTATGTAATACGGATAAGGACTGAACTTGTGACTTTTTTTTGGTTTAGGCAGCTCCTCTATCATGTAGGTTGGTACTTCTCTGCAACTTACAGTCTTCAATATTGGTCTAGAACATGAGGAATTAAGTGACTTGACCATGGTCACAGAGGAAGACTTGAACCCAGGTCTTTCTGACTCTGGGGCTGGCTCTCTGTTCACTACTATACGATCTTGAGAATAACCTCCATGGGTCTGTTTCCTCTTCTGTCCAATACAGAGATTGGACTAACAAGCCCTAAATTCCGCAATCATATACCCAGCTGATGAGGCAAGAAAGTCCTGGAGAGGTTGAATTACTTGCTCAAGGTCTCACAATTTAGCAGTCTTTGAGTCTTCTGATTCTGGGTCCAGTGGCCTTTCCATCGTACCTGGTTTGGCGCTCTTGGTGAACGTGTTAGATGTTAAATGAGCTAGAGCTCTTGGTGAATGTAAAGGACCTGGGTCCATTTCCCATGACTTAAAGGAAGGGCAGGCTTATATGAGCAAGTAAAAAGCTGTTTATAGTGGGTGGGGAGAAGGCCAGGTCTTGGGTGACTAGTAGCAGTCTGAACTCTTCTCCTTTCTGGCTGAGAAAGGCAATTAACAGAAATGGCTTCCATCAGAAACTGAGCAATAGCTTTAGAAACAGATGTTGGACTAGTCAACAAGACAAGAAGTCACTATACAATCCTGGGGATTTAACTCTTATCATAAACCATTTATAAGCATTAAAAACTTATCCATCCAATATGTATGACACACATTGTAGATGTTAATAACTAAATTTGAGTAGATACACTGAGACTAGTTTACGAAACTTTAAAAAAGTGCTAATAAGGGATATAGCAGAATGGTATTTATATGTGGATTTCTCTTCCTCTTGTGTTTCTCTCCCAACCATATTTTGAGAAGAAAATAAAAATAATTTGACTTATACAATCTCATCACTGGCTTTTTTTTGTTTTTTTGTTATTTTTAGTGAGGCAATCGGGGTTAAGTGACTTGCCCAAGGTCACACAGCTAGTACGTGTCAAGTGTTTGGTCTGAGGCTGGATTTGAACTCAGGTCCTCCTGACTTCAGCTCTATCCACTGCGCCACCTAGCTGCCCCTCATCACTCTGTTTTTATAGTTTGAAATGTCAACCACCACTATTAGCAGAAGTTTCTGTCAATGGAGTGAGTTGTCCTTGCCAGAACAAATAAAGGGGAGAAGGAGAGCTGGCTATTTGCTCCTAGCTGCAATGAAGGGAAGAGGAGAACTAGTTAGCCCTTATTTCTCTAATCCACCTGGCCGATCCTCACCTCTCACTCTGTTCTATTAAAGAGCTTTCACACTTAACTTAGATCCAACTTGGCCGTCAGACACTTATACATACATACATATATTTCATAGCATACACTCAGATTTGAAAGCATATATGCATGTACTTATGTGTATTTGTATGTATATATATATGTGTGTATATATTTATGTACATATATGTCTACATATATCTATACAGATAGATACCTGTGTATCTATGCATCTATCTAGCTATCTTTCTGTGGTGCAGGTAGCCTTTCGGTGGATTTCTCACTCTCTTGGCTTATAGCTCTGACCTGGAAAAACTGAAAAAAATGAATACACGGTACCTGCCATACTGAAACCCAATTTTCCAGTTGCAAGCAGACAGTTCATAAAGTTAAAGAAAGAAAGTTTTATAGAAAATTTGAAGTAAACAAAATGAAACTCTCAAGATCGCTCATGGGAAAAAAAAGATAGCTTTTATTTTGGAGAGCAGGCTTCTCCCTAAAATGTGGATAGTTTCTTAGTGTGGTGGTGGGGGCAATATCTTAACCCAGGAGAGGATAACCTTGAGGCCTCCAGGCCACGTGGCCCTCTAGGTCCTCAAGTTTGGTCCTTTGACTGAACCTAAAGGTTCTTCACCCCTATTTTAACCCCTTCCCCCATATGAGTTTGGCTTGCTTTTTCTTAAAAGGTATTGAAAACATCCTTAAGACTTGATTGGCTTAGGAGACTAAAGGCTTAGGCTATTGACATTACTTCCTGATAGCCTGAGTATAAAAGTATTTTCGAGTAGCTCCAACCACTGTTTGATGCTTGGTTGGTAGAAAATAATGGGCAACTCAAGCATGCTTTGCTCAACTGAGTCACCTCTAGGTATCTTCAATGCTTATCTGTGTTGGATATCCATCTCCTACTATGGCTAAACAAGTCTCCTTTTGTTAACTGTTGAACGAATTATTTCCATATCTGAACTAAACTACAAGAAGAATGGACTGTGTCAGATCCAACCCAGAACACCTGAGTGTGTTTACATTTTACAATAAAAAAGAAGTTTCATTTACAATAAAAAAGAAGTAGGTTTCTTGCCTGCTGATCCCACTTTCTCAGTGGCCCTGGGTAGTTTTAGGTGTTGCCCTCCATCATGGTCTCTCCTGTAAGTTCTGTGTATTTCTCATCAGGTGACCTCAGGTGTAGATCTTGGTATTTTGTTAGAAACTCCTAAGATGTTTCTGAAGGGAATGCAATTTGACAATCAGACTTTTAGTGGAAGTTACTAGGACTTTCTAACCCTAAGTCAAATAGAGGCCTGGGACAGAGACACTGGCTTTGGTGATCAGGAAGTTACAGTTAATAAGTAGATAATGCCTATGGATGCTAATTAGTGGACTGGCTGTTCTATGTTCCAAAACCATCCTTTTTCCTGGAGGTAAGATTCTCTTTTTGGAGAGAAAAAGCTAATAATAGCCAAACCTATGAGAAAAGACATACTCTGTTATGAAGAAGAAAGTAGTTAAAGGTTTTTCTTTAGCTTGATATTAGTTGTATGAGGGCTTTATCTTTACAAAATAGGTGAAGACCAAGCTTCTGGACTCTACGATAAATGAGATTTAAAAGTCTAGCACTTCATTTGGCAACTATTCTGTAATAATCATGGTCTGCTCCCTCCTTTTTTTCCTTTGCCTTGCTTTGCTCTTTATTAAAAAAAAAATCTTGTAGATCACCCACTGATTGCCTTTAACAAGGCCTGTTTTGGCAGCTATCTGCTGTAGATGTGGAATATATACAGGAATGTAAGATTATATAGCAGTACCAAGGAGACTGGAGACTTTTAGGCTTGGCAAAATGCTTTTATTATTTTTCAAATTGCGAAATACATTTTGATGCAAACATATTATTTTCCCTTTTTCAAATAAATGAAAATTTAAAGGGCTTAATTTGTGGTTTCTTATAAGAACATTACTTTTGAATAGAATGGCTATTTGGTATCCTAGAATTCTTTATTAAACTTTTTAAATACTTTTGTAAGTATGGGGGTTCTATCTCCACCCCAGTTAAAGTAATCACGGAAGACTCAGATACTTTGACTGAATCAATTAAAAATGTACAGAAAATGTGAATTAAAGAGGGTTGTTGGGTTTTGATCATTGCATAAAAGACACACAGGAAACCTCTTGTGATTGGTATAGAAAATTAAGACATATCTCTTGGTCTACCTATAAAAATAACAAGACAGTTCAGAGTTTGGGGGTAAAACAGTAGTTGTGGAAGAGTTCCAGTTTGGAGTATTCCTTTTGAGAGCTATAATTAAGGTCCTGTAAGGACTCAAGGTGGGGAGGAGAGTTTCTTTCTATCCTCCCACTCTCTCACCATTGATTACATCTTTGGAGAGACTTGTCTAATAAAAAAGTATATCCATCTGGGATCTGAAAGAATGGACCAGTAGGAGATAATATATGTACCCCAAAGTTAAAATCATTCAATGAAAGGCAGCTTCAGGGAATATCATCCTTCATGCTAGAAAGAAGTACCAGCTATGGACTCTACAAAGCTATCAACTCTAGGAGCCTAGCAGACAGCTACACCTAAGGGGAACTTCATAAATACTGTAAAAAGGGAGGGAAGGACTTCTAGTAACCAAGAGTTATGAGTTATTCCTTGCAATGCCTTCTCTACATATGTGTTTCATTACCTCTTTTCTTGAAATGTGTACCCACTCATTGGACCCTTGTGTGTATTTGTGGGACAGTATGTCCCAGACTATTTTTTTTTGGAGGGGAGAAAGGGATATTTCTTTAATTACAGTTATTCACTAATATCTTAGTAAAAGCTTTTGCCAAAAAGTCAATTAATACTGAGTGGTTATTAGTGGGAAGCACCCTGGTGGGGGTGAATGACTAGAATCCCAGCTCTTCAGGGTTAACCCTAGAACCACGAGAGTAGAAAAGAGTTGCCCCCTGAGGACCCAGATCACCAATATGAATAGGAGTTGAAGTAATAACCCAAACCAAAGGGGGGTTTTATGCTTTTTGGAGAGGTCATTTAGTTAAAATAAAAGGGAGCAGTGAGAAGTATGTTAGGACTAGAGAATCCTGAGCAGGGATTAAAGACATAATAGACTGCTTAGTCTATATCAGTCTTGAGTATCTATCTTTGGTGTATATTTACCAGTGCCGGCATTGAGGATTAGGAAGTCATGAAACCTAACTTTCCCAGTCCTAGAGAATTCATTTCAACAAGCGTTTAGTGCCCACTCTGTGCAAAGCACTGGTCTATGCATTGTAGACAGAAAGACTAAAATGAAAGTCTTTGCCCTCAACAACCTTACATTCTTCTGGGGGAAATTAGCAAAACTGAACAAAGATAGTGTAGGAGTGGTTAGAGAAGCAGGGGTAGAAATAGAAGGGATTGTTTCTTTCTTTCTTTCTTTTTTTTTACTTTTACTTGTGCTTAGCATAAAGTAGATGCTTAATAAACACAATAAGTAAAATAACTAGGTGGTATAGTGGATAGAATGCTAGGACTGGAATCAGGAAGACCTGAGTTCAAAGTCAGCCTCAGATACTGTGTGACCCTTGGCAAATCACTTGAACTCTGTCTGCCTCAGTTTCCTCAGCTATAAAATGGGGATAATCATGGCACCTACCTCTCAGGGTTGTTGTGAGGATAAAATTAGATAATAATTGTAAACTGCCTGGCACATAGGGGCAATTAATAAGTGGTTATTTCCTTCCATGTTGATTAATTGACAGAATGTAGATTTTCCAAAGCTACTATAGGAGAGAGTATATCAAAGGAGTGGATGTTCAATTCTGTAAAGCCACAGATAGGTCATGGAGGCTGGGAACTGATTTAAAAGACATTGGATTTCTTGAAAAGGAACTCATTTATGATCTTCAAGAAAGCATTTTATGTACACCTTTAAGTATGGAAGCCAGATTTCAAGAGATTAAAGATGAGTTTTCCTGGAACCGGGCAGCCAAGAAAACTAATGTAAATTAAAAATGGGAAGGGAGTGGATTTTTTTTTTGTTCAGTCATGTCTGACTCTTTGTGACCCTATTTGGGGTTTTCCTGGCAAAGATACTGGAGTGATTTGCCATTTCCTTCGAGCTCATTTTACAGATGAGGAAACTGAGGTAAACAGGATTAAATGACTTACCCAGCGACACACAGCTAGTAAATGTCTCAAGACAGATTTAAACTCAAGTCTTTCTGACTCCAGGCCTGGCACTCTATTCACTGAGCCACCTACTGCCTTAAAAGTGGGAAACATCCTGGAATTAGGTGATAATCCCACTGTCCTGTCCTGATTAAATCATCTGTGAACTGTTGTGCTTGGTTCTGGGTACTCTGTTTTATGAAGGATGTTGATAAACCAGGGCACGTTCAGAAGATGCTCCTCACCCCAGCTTTTGTCCCCTCCCAAGCTCTGATGTTCCTAGTGCAAGTCCTTCTTCCGACTTGTTCTTTCATTCTAAGAGACGGAGCTGGAAGGACCAGTTGTTCTCTGAGTGAAGCTGACTGGGATTTAGGAGCCACAGGTGGAAGTGGTAAAGAGGCAGATTTAGGTTTGATGTCAGGGGAAAGTTTCCTGATGATTCGAGCTGACCCTCAAGCGGATAGGACTGCCTCTGGAAGGAATGGATTCCCCCTCACCAGACCTCTTCAAGCAGAGGCCAGATGACTGACCATTTGTCAGGTCCGTTATTGAGGGGGTTCTTGTTCAGGGATGGGTTGAGTTCCCTTCTAACTTTGAAATTCTATGAGAGAAAAAGGTCCATTTTCTACTGTTCTCAATGTACCAACCCCCTCCCAACCCCACTCCACCACCTTTCTTCCTTCTCAGAGTTGCTCATCTTTCGAGGTGCCCTGCACTTCCCAGCCTTAACATCTCCTCACCATACCCTGGTTACCTGATAGTGAGATTGTACCCACTGAGCTCTTCATCCACTTTCTTACTAGTATTTTCAGCACTGCTTTGCTTTTTTTCCAGTGGGGTTGCCACCACTAAAGGGGAGGAGAAAATTAGAAAGGACACAGAAAAACAAGGCTAGAGGGGCCAAAGAAAAACCTCACTTACTTCTCAATTTTGTATAGGGCCACCTTGTTTGCCTCAAGCTGTTCAGGTACAAATTGAAACTATGGGGAGAGGTATTTTTGCCCTGCATGACTGCATATGCATCCAGATACAGATGAGCAGGGATGCTGGGAACAGGAATGTTAAATCCATTACTGTTTTTTTTTTCTTTCCAGAGATGGCAGGAATGTAATTTAGTGAAATGGTGATGAACAAAGGAAAAATTCAGTTTTTGCATTCTGATGTGTTTTTAGGTATTTAACCAGCTTTTTAAGTCCAGAACTTTGTCATTCCTTTGTAGTTGCAGTTGGACTCATGACACTCAGGATTTCTAGCTATTTTCAGGGGTGTGCTTTAACCAGCTTGTAGAACCTGATTGTTAAATTTTCCGTGTGAGCATTGATTTACATATTACAAACCAGCAAAGGCTATAAATCGGGGTTTGTTTGCTTGTTTTGTTGATTGTTTAGACCAAGAAAGTGTTAATAATGCAGATAAAACTTAAAAGTGTGTGCAAACATTTTCCTCTTCATTAAACATTTACCAATCCATCCCTGTATTGCTCTATAAACATTGCTTGAACTCGGCAGGAATGCAATAGAAGGTTAGGGAATGAAGTCCTCACTATACTGGAGACCTGCTGACAGTAAATGATGAAGATGATGATGATGATAATAATGATTACTGGCATTTGGATAGAGCAGGGGTGGCCTTAATGTCACATATGGCCTTCTAAATCCTTAAGTGCAGCCTTTTTGACGGAATCAAAAAAATTTTTACATTTTAAAATTAACAACCCTCTCCCCAACTTAATGATTTACCTCTGATGTTGAGTTTTCAGATTTGAAAAGTTAATGTGCATTAACTCATTAAGCTTCACAACACCTTTGCCTCTAAGTATAGCAAAGGTAGATGTTAACACTCTCTCCTCTTGGAGTTCTTTCCTTCTCCTTATGGATTTTTTTTTCTCATTGCCTGAGAGAGAAACTGAGATACTGAAAGGTAGAGTCAATGTATGGGAGTACAAGGTTGCAAACTCTTGCTTCCCCTATTACAGTACTGAGTTCTCTTCCAGACACACCACCAGGTGATATATCAGAAAATGCAGAGGACAGGAGAGGTTTATGACCTGGGCCTGGAGAGCCTCCCCTAGTTTTGGGATGAGGAAGTTGAATTCCACTCTTAAGGAAGTGCAATTCCCAAATGCTTAGGAGAAAAAGTAGGGTCCAGTTCAATTCAACAAATATTTATTAGGTGACTGTTATATATAAAATAAGACCCAGCATGATGTAGAGACCCCCCACTGAGTCAGAAGACTAGGTTCAAGTCCCACACTATGGGCTGTTTGACCTTGGGCAAGTTACTTAAACTTCTAAACTATGTGCTAGAGGACAGATACTGATCTGAATGGTAGAGAGAGTTTCTTCACTGGCAGGTCCCTGCTCCAGTGATATCATAGTTCTGGATTAAAAAAAATGTGCAAGTATAATGTAGGGGTCAATTTGGTCAATTAATCAATCTGCATCCCACTTGAAGTGATTATTTGAATTAGGTGAAGGTGCCTTTATTGAGATAATTAATCAAAAGTGTCAAACTAGGTACAAAAAATCCTCAGTCACTTTGGAAGGAGTGGAAGCCATTGGATGAAATGAAATCATGCCTCATAGGAAGTGCATGGGAATTGTCCTCAGTCATGGGGAGTAAAATGGCTAGCCAGTTCAAAAAAGAAATGTGTCAGTGGTGAGGTCAGCCTACAGGAAACAGCAAGACAGCCAAGCCTGTAAGACGAATATTTTGGAGGAAAAGAGAAGAGCCTCTGCCACCATCTTTGACCAGGGTGACCTTGTGAACTCTGAAAAATTCTGAAGACTTGGACTTTCCACCAGTATTCTAATAGTGTTCCTTACACAGCACTGTCTGATAGCAGCATCTTCATAGGGAGCTGAGAACAAACTGGACCTTGAGGAAAGACTCTACAGGGAGCCCAGGAGAAGGTATACTTTGGAGCCAGATGGCCCAGATAGAACACTGGGGCTGGAGTCAGGAAGAGCCGAGTTCTGGTTCTGAGTTTTGAGACCAAATCTGGTCCCAGACACTGGCTTACTTGTGTGATTCTGGGCAAGTCACTGAAACTCTGCCTGCTTCAGTTTCCTCAACTATACAATGGGCATCTCTCAGCGTTGTTTCAAGGATCAAATGAGATCTTAGTAAAGTGCTTATCTGGATGCCTGGAACATAGAAGACCTTTAATAAGTGCTAATTTTCTTCCCCTTTTCCAAGAACGTTGGGACTTTGTGAGTTGCTTGGATAGAGTAGATATGAGGCAAAATATTTGCTCAGCAATCCCCCTAGTTTCCTGGGAGCATTTACCTACTAATATTACCCTATTGGTATTAAATCCTCCTTAGAGAATATAATAGATGTTGGGCTACCATAATGTGTTTCAGCAGTTGTTAATATATGCTTATGAATGAATCTTTTGTGTGTTAAAGTATTTCTTTAGTAGTGGAGGAAATAAATAGCTGTTTTAAACTTGGCATATATTTTCTATAATTAAGTTCTTTTTTTAAAAGGACTCTGTTAATCCCTTAGGTGGTATAATAACTCTGTTTTGGAGATTTTCCCAGAGTTCTGGGGGTGGGGGCAATGAACCAGAAGGTTAAAGAGAAGCCCAATTCCCTTTTTTGGGGCAGGCTTCCCCAGCATGGTACCTAGTATACATGAGTCCAGAATAGGAATCCTTTTTTGGGGGGAGAAGAATCCTCTGGGCCCAGGGTAACATAAAGAACGTTGCACAGTTCTTGTACTTTCTGTCTCAGCAGAGTTGTGAGGAAAGAGTTTTGTAAATCTTAAAGTGCTAAATCTGAGTTATTTTTATTTGTTAAATATGTTTGGACATGTTCAAAAGAAAGCTAGAAGATAAGCAGGGAACAAATTGGGGAATGGGGAATTAGACTCAACCTATGATTTCATTGGTAAAAAGAACTCTTGATGAGGAAATGCCAATGCAAATTGGCATCTACCCTCCAATTTAGGGTCAGAGAGTTACTTGGGGCACTGAGTGGTTAAATAATTTGCCCAGAGTCACACTGTTAGTATGTGTCAGAGAAGAAACTATACTTACATCTTCCTAACTCTGAAGCCAGTTCCCTCTGGGAAAAAAAAAATGAGACGCTTGCGATATTTCTTTTTTAGAGGAAGAAAAATAAGGAAGGACTTTTTTATTTTTTCAAATGAGGTAGCACCAGATATATTCTGAGAGGAGTTTAATCTTGCTATTCTCAGCTTGCAGAAGATGATATTAAACACTCCCTTTTTCAGTAGATTAGCACTTGACCTTTTAGGAGAAAAACACTCCAGTGTCCCTGCTTGGCAGGTGAGGTTCATAGCACAACATACACCTTCAGACCAGGGATACCTGCTCACCTGCATCATCTCTCTCTGTGGGATTGGAGGCTTGGGGAAGTACTCTCCTTCTCAGTATTTTTCTGAGACCACTTTTATTCCCTCTGGAGCTGGGGTGAGCTTATTTAAATTACTGGAGCTGTTTTCTGAAATTTAGGGAAGGGATGGAGGGGGTAAATACTCCTCTTGACACTGTGGCAAACAAGGATGGAAAAAAATGTTTCACCCCTACTATGTACTGGTGAAATCTTTTTTCCCCTAATTTTGTGAAAGACCTGTCCATCACAGTATTATAGAATCCCAGATCTGGGAAACACCTTGGAGGTGTTATTATTTCCCTTCATGTGCTGTATATTCTAGTCAAACTAGATGTAATGATTCCTTCCTGAATTAGGCATTACAGTGTATCTTTTGCCTCTCTCCCTGGGCCTTTGCAGGTTCCGCCCCATGCCTGGCATACATCCCCTCCTCCAACTCTGCTTTGTAGAAGTCTGAGCTCCTTTTAGGGCTCAGCACTAATGCCGCTTCGTTAGTGATGCCTTCCTTGATTATCCCATTTGTTATATTTGTTCCCTTCTCAAATTACCTTGTATTTACTCATCTATGTACATCTTTACAGGCATATAATTGATTGAGCCAGAAACTATAAAATTCTTATGTATTTGTTGATTACAAATTTTTTTTTAAAAAGCATTTGATTTAGAAGATGCAGGTACAGATTGTAAAATGCCTCTGTTTGTTGTTTGTTCGTTATAAAAAAAGGATTTGACTCAGCCTCAAAGGTTCTTCTCCAAACAATGTCTCTAAAACATATGTGAAGATCACGTAAGATTCCTTGGCAAATGTAAACTTTTATTATCCCTTTACTTACTACATGACCAGGTACATGCTAAACAAAGGTATTCACCACTGTTATAAAGGTGGTCTTCTTGTTTCTATCTTTACAACATCTCTCATATTCATCTCCTTCTCTCCACTCAGGAAGACCTGAGTTCAAATCTATCCTCAGATGCTAGCTGTATGACTCTGGGCAAGTATTTAACCTCTGATTGCCTCAGTTTCCTCACTTGTAAAGTGAGCATCATACTAGCACCTACCTCCCAGGGTTGTTGTGAAGATCAAATGAGATGATATTTGTAAAACATTTATCACAGTGCTTGGCACACAGTAGGAACATAATAAATGCTTCTTTTCTGCCTCCTCTCCTTCCACTGACATAACTGCCATCTTGTTGCAGGCCCTTATCACCTCACACCTGGACTCTTGGTTGGTTTTTCTGCCTCAGGTTTCTCAGTTCTACCAAGTCATCCTTTACTCAGCTTCCAAACTGATTTCTCCTAAAGACCAGATCTGATCATGTCATCTCTGTACTCAATACAATTCAGTGGTTCCCTATTATCTCTAAGATAAAATATATCAATCCCATGTTCAGCTTCTAAAGTCCTTCATATTCTGGCCCCTTTCTACCTTTCCAGTCTTCTTACTCTGTTCTCTCCTCTAGGTATTCTATGAACCAATAATACTTGCCTTCTTGCTGTTCCTCACCCTTGATTATCTATGCTAGTTATACAAGCAGCTAGGTGGGGCAATGAATAGAGATACAGGCCTAGCATCAGGAAGACCTGAGTTGAAATCCAGCTTCAGACACTTACTAGCAAGTCATTTAACCTCTATCTGCCCCAGTTTCCTCAACTGTAAAATGGGGATAATAGTAGCATCTTTCTACCAGGTTTGTAAAGTGATTAGCACTATGCCCAGCACCTAGTAGGTGCTTAATAAATGCTTGTTCTCTTTCTTCTCATATCCTCATTCATTTCATAACTTCTTAGTAGTTGTCCCCACACCGGTGCCTGAAAAGCTCTCTCCCTGGCTCCTTTCTTCCAGGGCTTACTTCAAAATTCAGCTCAGATTCTACTTTCTGTAGCAGACATTTCCTGACCTTCTTTGCCTAACCCCCAGGGCCTTTCCTCTCGATGACTCTATTTGTGTATATTTCCCATAGATTCCCCCATTGGAATGTGGATTCTGGAGGGCAGGAATTTTATTTGTATCTCCAGCACTTAGCACTTACTACCAGCCTGGCCTATAACAAGTACTTAATAAATGGTTATAGACTAATTGCCATGCTTGAGGTCCAAATAAAAGAGGTCCTCCTTACGCTATTGTTTGTGAATGATATTTTTCTGATTATATCAAGCCCCAGAACATTAAAGGGCCTCCTCCATCAAGATATTCACTAGAGACTGGCCTGATAACCCACCCATAAAGGAAAAACTCAATGACTGCAGGTACTGCAGGTGGACATGGAGAAGAGGTTGAGTTGGATTCCATGTGGGAAATTATATTGAGCATTTAATGATCCCAAGTTGTTTCCAGTACAAAGACCTGCTTTTTTTTTCCTACACAAATGGCCTCTCTATGGATATAAAATATTAGATCATCACTCAATCTGAGGAATTAAAATTATGGGTAAGACAAAGAGCAAGGGAGGGATATGTGATGGGTGTGAGTAAGTTGCAACATATTTCCAGCTATGATTTAACTCAGTAAGTGGCATAAAGATAGGATATGACTGATGATTGGAAAAGGTGAAGAAGTGGATGATTTCAAAAGGTGGTCATTTGGTGAAATGAAAAATAGTCTGAGTCTTCCATTTGTACCCTGGAAGTGTATAAACAGGGGTAGGGAACCTTCGGCCTTGAGGCTACATGTTCTGTGAAGTTTGGATTCAGTCAAAGGGCCATATTTGAGGACCTGGAGGTCCACACGTGGCCTCGAGGCTGAAGGTTCCCCACCCTGGTAAAGTCCACGAAGACCTCAGAGAAGAATTCAAACTTTTAGGGTGGATGGAGGAACTACGGAAGAACATGATCAAGAATGGTGACATCATCAGAGGATACAAGACAGGCACAAGAAAGGCAGAGTATGAGAAGACAAGCTTTGTTGGAGGAAAGACCTCCATTTAGGAGTTCATAGATCCAAGTAAGTAGGTGCATACTATAGCTTTCTAGGAGAATGTAAGTTCCTTGAGGGTAGAGACTGTTGATTGTTTTTGTCTGTTTCCTGGCACCTAGCACAGTGCTTTATAAATCATAGGGACGTAATAAATGTTGTCATTTAGTCCAACCCTTTACCTGAAGGATGAGTTTTCTCTAGTGGTCATCTATTACCTATATAGCAGAGGGTTGACTGCAGGCAAAATTATGAAGGAGGTGAAGCCCATACCCCAAAGTGAACTTTTAGTACTCTCTCCTTTGTTTCTACTTTCCTTCTTCAACCCTGTCATAGGTAATTTCAAACTAACTTGGCTGCTAATTGTGGTGTTCTACTCTAGTCTATTTATTCCAGCAAAGGGTAATAGATTTAGAATTTAGGTGGATGACCTTAGAAGTTCCATATCCCATCTCCTTAAAACTTAGAACTCTTTGAATTATTTAGCTAATAATTTCCCCAAATACTCAGATGCTAATGAATGATAGTGATGATGTTAATGAATGATAATGGTTTAATGTTCTAGGAACTCCCCTTCCCCTCACATTTGCATTTTGATTGGTGACTCTTGGATATACAACTAGCCTGAACCTCTAAAATAATGAATTGCTAATTGTAGAAATCGTAGGTCAGAAGTATAATTATTTGTTGGTTGGGATAGGGGAATGGGCTTTCTGACACCATTAAAATTATGTTATCTGTTGTTGTTCAATCATGTCTGACTCTTTGTATCACTTTAGATTAAAATATGTCAATACTCTCTCTGTGGTTTTCTTGGCAAAGACATTGAAATGGTTTGCCGTTTCCTTCTCCCGTGGATTAAAGCAAACAGAGGTTTAGCTGCTTGTCCAGGGTCACAAACTAAATATCTGAGGCCAAATTTGAACTCAGGTTTTCCTGATTCCAGCCCCAGCTCTGTCCACTGAGCCACCTAGCTACTCATACTCCTCATAAAACCAGCCCTACCATTCACCTACCATCCTCATAGAGAAGTTTCAGTGAGGCATTTAATGTTCAAAAAGCTTTTTCAGCAACTTGGCTAAAATGAGATTTAATTCAACAAACATTTATTAATCGTTTGTTATTTATTAAGGATCTACTATATAGCTACAAGGTACTATGCTAGGCATTGCAGATACAAAAATGAAACAGCTCCTGCCTGTTCTCAAGGAGGTTAAGTTTTACTAAGGGAATTCATCATGTATACAAATGAGTATAGTGCAAGGATACTTCAGGAAGGAGCTTGAACTAACACTTGGGGGAATCAGGGAAAGTTTCTTGAACAAGGTGGCATCTAAGCTGAGATTTGAAGGAAAAAAAGAATTTTGAGATGTGGAGATGAGGAGGGGTTCATTCCATGAGTGAGAAATGATATGTGGAGGAAAGAGTTGGAGTATCAACTTGGGGTAACCTGTGATTCATGTGAATCAATAAGAATTCATCTTAGGCCACTCAAAAGAAAGAGCTGGTTCTATACCAAAATGTAGTTATAATAATATTTAAAAAAAACCAAGTTCATGGATCCCGACTTAAGAACTCCTCCTCTAGGAGTCAGGGGACATCCTTTGGAATGTGTTAGAAACTTCATGTAATATAATTGTGTGTTTATAAAGATACTGTAATTATAGTTATGCTATATATAATGTTCTTCTTTACCCACAAAAGAATCTTTGCTAAACTTAGATGTTAAAAGCAGAAGGTCACTAAGACAAAATACAAAGTAAAATCAAAGAGTAATATCTTTCCTTTCACTGTATTTTTACTTTATTTTTTTTGGGGGGGGTGGTTAGGCAATAGGGTTAAATGACTTGCCCAGGGTCACACAGCTAGTAAGTGTTCTGTGTCTGAGGCCGGATTTGAACTTAGGTCCTCCTGAATCCAGGGACAGTGCTCTATCCCCTGTGCCACCTAGCTGCCCCCGTCTTTTTTACTTTTTTATGGGGGAAAAAGAGAAAGAGAGAGAGGGAGAGAGAGAGGGAGGGGGAGGAAGAGAGAGGGGAGGAGGGAGGGAGAGAGAATGTGAGAGGAGGGAGGGAGGAGGAAGGGGGAGGGAAGGGGAGAGAGACAGAGACAGAGAGACAGAGATGGAGACAGAGAGAGATTGATTTTAAAGGTGATAGGTAGGCGGGCACCTGTGAGACCTATAGTATAGCAAGAAGAGACCTCTTGAGTCCCATGCTTTATTTTCAGTGTTCAGGAGACAGTTCTGTTCCACTGGTTTATCCTGCAGGGCATTTAATAAATACTTTCCTTTTTTTGTGAAGCAGCTCTGGATTGAACCAAATGGATGCAGGAAAGCCAACTGCATTAATCTAGCCTGACTGTTGAAGGGACCATTTGGAAGGCTGGTTTGTGTCATATGGTAAAGGTTGAGGGGATGGTCACCAGTCCAACCCTTTGCTCCTGCCAAGCTGGGTCTCCAACAACTTCTAATCCATTCCAGCCCAATTGAAAACATGTGCTAAGTACATATTAAAAAATATAGCCTCTAAAGGTTCAAAATTTCTTGTGATGCATTTTCCATACCATTTTGATTTAGACAGAAAGAATGATGGTGTTGTGGCCAACAAGCCTGTTTGTGTGTTTGTGTATGTATGTGTGTGTGTGTTCACATATAAAACCTTCCAAGGATAAGAATTCTGAAGCAGGCTTGAGTTATATTGCTGAGAATTGAGGCAGGTGAGGAACCACAGGAAAAAAAAAAGACTCAAAGCAATAAATTGTGAGTGCAAAATCACGGGCTATGCTTTTACCATTTATTATTAATCCCAAATGTTCCAAGTTCCCAGTCTTGTTAGAAATGGTCGCTTTGTCTGCATTTGTTGTGTCTGTTGGAGTGGATCAAAGTGGTCCACGCTGCACCTAGGTTTCTCTGAGGCCTCGCTCCTGAGTGTGTTAGCTTGGCTTTCAGCCCACGATCTGCCTTGACCATCAATTTCTTTGTGATTCCTGCCTTCTGACTTTTTGTGGAAAAGATAGCTGTAACTCTGCAAAGGGCATTGTAGTGAAAGAAGCATCAGACTTGGTATTCAGCAGAGACATGGGTACAAATTCTACCTCTACCACCTATTAGCTGTGTATGATCATGGCCAAGTCACTTAACCACTCTGAGCCTCAGTTTCCTGATCTATAAAATGGAGATAAGAATGTCTTTGGTATTTACTTACAAGATTGTCCCGAGTCTCAAATAAGACATTATTTAAAGCACTTTGTAGGTCTTAAAGCACTACATACATGTCAGTTGTGTTTTTTTTTTTTCCCTTTCAATTATGGGTCAGGTACTTACTTCCTACGTACAGAAGAAATGTTATATACAGAACGCTCACACATGTGTATTTGACCAGAATAAACTTAAACACACAGTAGTACTGTTGTTATTCTCTTCTGTGAGATTGATGCTTAAAATTATCTAAACAGTTATCCACTGTTAGGATTCTCTTAGATAGAGCTGCTTCAGATATTGTTCCGCTGATAATTCTTTGAGGGCTGGGACTGTTTTATTTCTGGCTTTGTATCCCTAGCTGCTAGCACACTGCCTGGGGCATTGTAGCGATTTATTCAATGCTTGTTGATTGATTTATTTCTCTCTTTAGTCCCACCTGGGATTAGGGTCAAGGGCAACACTGAATTGGACAATGATGTAGGCTTGGTAGGCTGGTCAGTGTGAGGGTGTTTCTAAGAGTTCTGGTGATGAGGGGCTAGAAACAGAGGGATGAATTAGGTCAAAGAGTTTGGTGTCACCAGACAGTAGGTAGAAGGGGTCAGAACTGTAAGAGCTGGATTGGCTATGACAGAGGTAGGGAACCTGCAGTCTCGAGGCCACGTGTGGCCCTCTAGGTCCTCAAGTGTGACTCTTTGGCTAAATCCAGACTTCACAGAACAAATCCCTTAATAAAAGAATTTGTTCTGTGAAACTTGGACTCAGTCAAAAGGTAGCACTCGGATACCTAGAGGGCCACATGTGGCCTCAAGGCCACAGATTCCCTTCCCCCGCGCTATGTGGTATCATCAGGATCCAAAGGACAAAATGGGCAAAGGTGTCCTGGGGTCAGAGTAAAGGATTGTGTCGTTCTATATCTATCTCTTCTTCCTTTTCTGGTTAGACTCTTTGAGAGGGCTATCAACAATCAATGTCTCCACTTCCTTTTCTTTCACTCTCTTCTAAACTTGCTATGATCCAGCTCCTGACCTCATCCTTCTATTGAAACACCCCTCTCCCAAGTTACCAATGATCTCTTAATTGCCAAATCTAGCGCCGTTTTCTCAATCCTCATCTTTCTTGACCACTTGCCCTCTTGTTGATACTCTGTTTTCTTTAGTTTTTCATGACGCTACTCTCTCCTGCTTCTCCTCCCACCTTTCTAACTTCTCCTTCTCAGTCTCTTTTGCTGGATCTTCATCCAGATCATGTCTGCTAACCATGGGTATCCCCTGAGGCTCCCCCTATCTTCTAGATTATTTGGTGATCTCATTAGTTCCCATGGATTCAACTATCATTTCTACGCATATTATTCTCAGATATATTTGTCCAGCCTGAGCCTCTTGTCTGACCTCTAGTCTCAGTTACCTATTGGATATCTTGAATTGAATGTTTCCTAAACATCTTAAACTCAACATTTCCAAAACTGACCTCATCTTTTCCTCCCAACTCTCCCCTTTTCCTAACTTCTCTATTATTGTCAATGGTACAATAACCTCCCAGTCATCCAGACTTGCAACCTAGGTGTTATCATTGACTCTTCACTCTCCCTTGCCTGCCATCTTCAATTTGTTGTCACATCCTGTCAATATTACCTTCATAACATCTCTACCATATACCTCTTTCTCTTTCTCTGACATCACTATTACACTGGTAGAGGCTCTCACCACCTCATACCTGGACTATTATTTCAATAGCCTGCTGGTTGGTCTCTCTGCCTTGATTCTTTCCCTACTCAGTCCCATCATCCACTCAATTGTCAACATGATCATCCTAAAGAATTAGTTTGACTATGTCACTCTCCAACACTCCTAACCATGCCCTCATTCAATTAACTCCATTGGCTTCCTCTTGTACCTAGTATCAAATATAAAATCTTCTGTTTGGCTTTTAAATCCTTCTGTAAACTGGCCCCTTCCTACCTTTCCAGTCTTGCACCTTATCTTTGTCTTTCCCCACCATCTACTGTGCGATTCAGTGACACTAGGCTCTTTGCTGTTCCTTGCATACTTTACTCTTATTTCCTGACTGGGCATTTTCATTGGCTGTTGCCCATGCCCAGAACACTCTCTCTCCCTATCTCTGCCTTCTAACTTTCCAAGTTTCAGCCAGTATTGCTTTCCCCAGTCCTCTTTTTTTTTTAATTTTTATTTTAGAGGCAATGGGGGTTAAGTGACTTGCTCAGGGTCACACAGCTATAGGTAATAAGTGTCTGAAGTTGGATTTGAACTCAGGTCCTCCTGACTCCAGGGCTGGTGCTCTATCCACTGTACCATCTAGCTCCTCCCTGCCTTCCAATCCTCTTAATCTTAGTCTCTTTCCTCTGAGATTATCTCCAATTTATTCTGTGGCTCAATTTACTCTAGTGGCCTAGAGTCAGAAAGACCTGAGTTCACATTCAACCTCAGTCACACAGCTAGATGTGTGACCTTGTGACTTGTCATTAAATGTCTGATTGCCTTAGTTTCCTTATCTGTAAAATGGGGATAATAATAGTACCTACCTCCTAGAGTTATTGTGAAAATCAGTTGAGATAATATTTATAAAGCACTTAGCATAGTACCTGGCACATAGTAGGCACTATAAAAATGTTAGCTATTATTATTATTACATAGTTATTTGCATGTTATTGCCCCTACTAGAATGAGCAACTTGATAGCAAGGCTCCCCCCCGCTTCTCTTTGTATCCCCAGTGTTTAGTACAGTGTTGGGCACATAGTAGGTCCTTATCAAATGCTTGCTGACTGACTAACTAACCTAATTTCCCTTGACTTTCTGCCAAAGTCTAAGCTATGGTCAGGTCTCTACCGCTGCTGCCATCAACCACCCTGGAAATGATGATGCTTGTGTGGTGGCATCTACCTTACAGGGCTGTTACAAGGATCAAAGGAGGTAATGCGTATGGAAGTACTTTAAAGTCTCTACAATATACACAAGTGCAAAACATGAAGTATTATGATGTGGTCTATTTTCTTAGAGGAAGCTTCATTGGCAGCCTTTAGCACAACATTTTAAAAACAATTAAAAAACTTGGAGCCCATAATATTTTCACTGGCTTAACATTTTTTGATGGTGTGCCTTCCTCCTCTCCATCCCTGTGGTCCCATTTCCCAATGTCATAGGGCAAATACCTGCTTCAGTACTTTATTGAAGAAGCAATCTCCATGATGCACGTATTCTCTCCATTGGTACAGTTCACAACTCATCATCTGTACCTTCTCACTTTGTGAGATTTATGTCTGTGTTCACCCATCAAATGCTCTGCAGGGGTTCCATCCGATGTGCTGGAGGCCTTCCTCCAGATCTTTTAACATTTATGCCGGTGAAGCATTCACATTGTCCCTCTGTTATTCTTGTCATGTGACTGACCAGAACCGGATCAGCTCTTTTTCTTCATTTCCTCGACAATATCTTCAGGGATAATACGTATTGTCACATGTTTCAGATTCAGAGCTGGAAAGGTCTCTAGTGATGGTGAAGTCCAACCCTCTCATTTATGAGGTGAGTAAACTGAGGACTAGAGAAGCTAATTGACTATTATTGCACAGTCAAATGTGATACACTTTTTACATTTGTCACATAGGCAGGAACTGTCAGAACTAACCATATTATTACTTTGAGCCAAAGCAATTAATAATAATAATAATAATGATAGCACTTATATAGCACTCTAAGATTTGCAAATCTTAAGTATTTCATTTCATCCTTACAAGGCTGGGAGTTAGGTGCTATTATCATTTCCATTTTACAGATGAGGAAACTAAGATTAAATGATTTACCCAGAGTCATTCAGTAGTAAATATGTGAGGCAGGATTTGAATTCAGGTCTTTCTGATTCAAAGTCCAGCATGTGAATACCTGCACTACCTAGCTAGTTCTTTGGCTCTAAATCCAGTTCTCTTTCCACTAAGCCAATCTCTCTGTAAACACCCCCCCCAACAAAAAAATCAAAACCAAAAAAAAAGTCCAAATACATTCTTGAAAGTTATTCAACCCCCTCCCCTATTCTCTTCTTCCATAAGACTGACCCCTTTCCTCCACTCTCCCCTGCCTCAATTCAAAATAAGAACTATGGCACCAGTGACTTGGGTAAATTTTTTGATTATAAATAAGTTTTATTTGTTTGTTATATCATTTCCTTTAGATCGCTGGGTCTATGGGCTGATATTCATAACTGCCTTAATAGGTTAGAGGGAAAAAGAATAGAATTTAAAATTTAAAAAAGTATCCATATCACATCATATCAACAGGTTGACAGAAGATCGTAGCCTTTTTGGTATTTGATCTATGGTATTTAGCCAAAAGTGGGGAAAAACAACCTCTGAATATTATGGTGGCAAAGCACCATTTTGTTTTATTTCTTGATATAATTTTAAAGCAATTTGACTGTGTGGGTTGCTGGCCACAGCAACTCTTTGCTAAGTGTCTAAATTAGCCAAGAAAACTGAATCCAGTTACTCTTCATCATAGAGTAGGCCACCTCAGTTTTTCATTTGAATCTTCCACTAAGAAACCTCTAAGACAAATAGTGACCACAAATCATGAAGCAAGTGGAGGTTGGGGCAGAGTGGTGAGTTGAAGACAGGCAAACAGCCAAAGGCAAGTACGGTAGAGTCGGAAGTGTATGTCGTCGTGACGTTAGAAGATCTGAGTTTGAGTCTTGGATCCATCACTTACTAGAGATGTGATGATGTTGGCCAAATATTTAACATCTCTGAGCCTCCGTCTTCTAACCTGTAAAATGGTCTATCTACTTCATAGAATCAGGCAGTAGGGATGGCATGGTAGAAAGAGTACTGGGCCTGGAGTTGGGAAGACTCATCTTCCCTAGTTCAAAATCTGGCCTCAGACACTTACTAGCTATGTGACCCCAGATAAGTCACTTAATCCTGTTTACCTCAGTTTCCTCATCTGTAAAATGAGCTGGAGAAGGAAATGGCAAACCACTCCAGTATCCTTGCCAAGAAAACCCCAAATGGGGTCACAAAGAGTTGGACGTGGCTGAAAATGACCAAATAACAACAACTTCATAGGATTGTTGTATGGACCAAATGAGATGTATATATTCACATAAGGATAAATTCACTTTGTAATCATAAGCACTATATACATGTGAGCACTATACAGATATAAACATAAGGTTAAATATACATAATGCAGAAGTTGGTGGTAGCAGCCTACAGCTGGGAAGTTGATGCCAGGTAATCAGGGAGAACAGCAGAAATTGTTGTACCCGTGAAAAGGATTTCAAACTGTAGCAAATCCTGCTTCTGACAGGAAGCCTTTTAAACTCTTTTTGCCAAAACTAGAACAAACAACTGACCTTTGGGGGCATAAAGAGCCAGGGAGTGTGGAAATACCTGTGACTGTAGGACAGCAACTTGTCCCACTTGGTACCAATGATTTCATACCCGGCAGATGTAACTTTCTCCCCGACCCAGCAAAACCACGGTTTGGTAACAATCACATCGGAACAATACATTGTAGTAAATGAATTCTGGAGTACTATGGGGCTAGGATTACAGAGGATGCTTCTCAAATGATGATACCCCTAGTGCCTGCACTCATGGAGTCCTGGAGCGAGTATAGGGATTGGGTTTGGGGTGGGGTGCAAGAGCTGAAGGGAAGAATTTAGCAGTTGTTAGGGCATTTTCCACGAGCAGTTTCATAGCTAGAAACAGATGCTCTGGACTGTCTGCTAGCCAATAGTATAATGTAAAAAACATTTAAAAATATCCTTCAAAGCATTTTTTGCTTTGCTCCTCATTTCCCAGTAGCGTCTCTCTCATGCTTGAAAAATGGAGGAGAAATCCGTTTCCTTCTATCCCACCTTTGGGAGTTTTAGAGCAACTTTTGGTAAAGTCATCTTAGTATACGTTCTTGTTGGCCCACGATGGGTACTTTTTTCTTGTTTCATCTCTGTCTTCTGTTGCAAAACTGATTCTTAGAACTGTGCAAAGGAGCTCGGAGAGCCTTGGCAGTTCGCTCTTGGTGACATACTATAGAACTTGTCCACAGGAGCTAAAAGGATTGAATTATTTCCCAGTTGTCTTGTGTTTGGAGTGGTGGCTTAAAAAGAAGTATGTAGGGTACATGGGGAATTGGCATCTTTCACCTTCAGCCCAGGCAATAGTGATTGGTTATTCTTTCAGGGCTTGGATGTGTGGTCTTGTAGGACCCAGAATTGGTGCTTGATTCAGGAGGGCACATAGGAAGAAGAGAAATGGAGAACTATTGGCATCAGTGTCTTTTTTTTTTCTTTTCTAATTATTAAAGCATGCCATATTTGACTATTTAGAATCATGAAATTTTAGAGATACACAGGGCTGGAGATCATCTAATTCATGAAAGGGCAGCTATGGAATAGAGATAAATAAAGAGGCACAGAGAGGTTAAGTACTCACGGTCACCCAGCTAAGCACTAGATACTGGCCTTCTGCCTCTTTGTCCAGTATCTTTTCCACTGCTTCACTCTACTCTCCTAACCCATCCTTCTGGATCAGTGAAAAGAACGGGTTCAGTTGCCCTTTCCACGTCTTCTTTAATTACCTTGATAGGTTCAGTGTGCCAATCTCAGATCTTTGTTTCTTGGTAGGTACTCCAAGGGCATTCATGACAGGCCCTGGCTCCTCCCACTTTAAATTCCACTTTCTGTAACTTGGTATATATACACTTCCCTTCAAACAAGTGCAGAAAGGATTTTGGAATTCAACAGAATATGGTCTTAGAGATTACTGATTCTGGAAAAGCTCAAGCTGAAAAATGGGAATGATTTAGAGAAAATCAGATATAAACCACAAAGACTCTCACTCTGCCAGATAGTAAAAACAAACCCATTGATCCTGTTATTTTAGCTGGAGTATGTTGTTTTGCACATGCTGTCTGTAACTACCACGTATCTCTTCCTATCTTCCCTTTTTTCATTCTTTACTCACATAAATAAAACTAGTATTTTCACAAATTGCTAGTGCTTCTCTTTCAGATTTAAAGAGGCAATGTAGTTTACTGAAAAGAATTCTGGACTTGGGATCAGATGACCTGAATCTGAGTCCTGGTGCTACTTCTTTTTTTAGGCAAGGCAATTGGCGTTAGGTGACTTGCCCAGGCTCACACAGTTAGTAAGTGTTGTGTTTGAGGCTGGATTTGAACAGGGCTGGGTCTAGGGCCAGTGCTCTATCTATTGGGCCACCTAACTGCCCCCTGGTGTTACTTCTTGTTAGCTATGTGACCTCAAGCAAATCGCTTACCCTCTCTGTGGAGGCTTATTGATCTGTACAAGTTGATTAAACCCCACTGAGGTAGATTAGTACTAAAATGAGGGAGCTGGACTAGATGATCTCTAATGTTGCTTCCGCCTTTGACATTCCATCATCCTTTACAGGAAAGGTTGCCTCACTAATGATAGCTAATATTTACATAGTGTTTTAAGATTTTTAAAGCTCTTTAGCAATATTATCTTATTTGTTCCTCACAACAACCTAGGAGGTAGGTTCAATTATTATTCCCATTTTACAGAAGAGGAAACTGAGGCAGAGGTCAAGTTGGTCACACAACTGTTAAGTGCCTGAGGCCTCATTTGAACTCAAGTCTTCCTGACTCTAGGAACAGTGCTCTACCCACTGCACCACCTAGCTGCCCACTAGAGGCATATTTTGCCTCATTACCATGTCACTTCAATCCATTCTTCTATTGGGATGGAAACTCTCTACTGCTTCCACTCCTCATCTTTGCCACTTAGCTGGGAGCGCTTTAGTATCTCCCGGGGAAGGTGGTTTGAGTCTTTCCACCAAGTTTGGGGCTTAGTTGTGGCATTAAAGTCCTATAGTTTCCATTGGTCAGTCCTGTTTTTTTAAATGATTGATATCTTTTATTTTTACATTACCTTAATATCCAACTATATGCCTGCCTACTTTTCTGAGAGAACCATCACTTGTAACAAAGACTGAAAGAGAAATCAGAAAAAAAAGGAAAAAAAAAGCAAAACTAACCAATACATTATCTGAGTCTGACAGTCCCCTGCCTTGGCAAAGAAGGGAGGGAGGTCCATTTTCTCATCTTTTACTTGTAGATAAGGTTGGACATTATTATTATACAGCATTCAGTGTTGTTTTTTCTATTTACATCATTGTAGA
Organism: Vombatus ursinus; assembly: GCF_900497805.2. Lineage (NCBI taxonomy): Eukaryota > Metazoa > Chordata > Mammalia > Diprotodontia > Vombatidae > Vombatus > Vombatus ursinus. The sequence continues at coordinate 22,411,637 of NW_020954953.1, read as the reverse complement.
CTCTTTACGTATTATTTCCCTGGTTCTACTTCCTTTACTTTGCATCAGTTCATATACAAGTTCCCTTGTTTCTTTCTATTCATAATTTCTTATGGCAAAGTAATATTCCATTAATTTGTATACCACAGTTTGTTTCATCATCTCTCATTTGATGGCATCTGGATTATTTCAGTTTCTTTGCCACTACAAATAGGGCTGCCATCAATATTTTGGTGCATATTGGACCTTTCTTTCCATCTCTGATCTCCTTTGAATATATACCCAGCAGGGGGAATCCCTGAGTCAAAGGGTATGGACATTTTAGTTATTATCTTAGCATAATTCCAAATCATTTTCCAGAATGGTTAAACAACACAATTCCACCTCCTAACCATAGCCCCTCCAAAACTATCCCTGGCTATGTTCATCCCTTGCAGTTGGCTAGGTGGGAGGTAAAACCTGAGTTCTTTTAATTTGCATTTTCATTATTATTAGAGATTTGGAGCAATGTTTCACATCATTGTTAATAATTTGCAACTCTTCTTTTGAGAACTGTCCAGATTCTGGGACCACTTCTACACTTGGGAATGGTTCTGACCCAACTATTTTACCACTGTTCGTCCTCATCAGCTTTGTCTATTGTGTTCAGCCTTTTCCATGGTGGCATTTTCCCTTGTTAAATAAGTTGTTTTTTTTTTTTTTTGATGCATTCTCCAGTCATTGCGTTTGGTTTACTTTTGATCCAAGAACAATGGTCTGAAGTTGTGGAGAAAATGATACACCAGACAAGATTTGATTATTCCCGATTTATAGCCAAATTCAGGGGTTTAAAATTTTTTGAGTAACGAAACCAGAAATGGAAGACTCCAACCACTGAAATCAAACCTTTGTCAGATACATAAAATAACCCAAGTCATCTGCTCAGGATTTTCTGCTGTGCTTCTCCCAAGTTAAAAGCTAAAATTTTACCTCCAGTTTAATTTTTTCCTCTCCTCTTTTTGCTAATTTAAAGAAATATCAACATCTAGAATTCGCATTCTATGTTTTGGAAAATTTATTCAACTTTTGTCATACAAAAGTGTTATAGACCTTCCTAGTCTGTCTTATAAATGGAACCCATACTTCTCCAAATGGCTTTGGGATATAGTTAGACCACATCAATGAAAGCCTTGTTCTGATTGCCTCTGGAGGGGTGAGGATTAGGGGAAACCGATTTCTGCTTGTTTTGGAAAAGTGTTAGTAAGCACATGACTTTCTAATTTTGATTGATTCATGGACAGATATTTTTTGGGGGATAAATGAGCTTTACTGATGCATTTTGCTTTTACATTATTGTCATTTCCAGCTGGGGCAGGTAGGTGGAACAGTGTATAGAGTGCCAGGCCTGAAGTCAGGAAGACCTGAGTTCAAATGTGGCCTGACACTTGCTAGCTGTGTGACCCTGGGCAAGTGACTTCATACTGTTTGCCTCAATTTCTTTATCTGTAAAATAAGCTGGAGAAGGAAATGGGAAACCATTCTTCTCTGACAGGAAAACCTCAAATGGGATCATGAAGTGTCGGATGCAACTGAAATAACTGAACAAGTAACAAACACATTAGCAGGGATACTAATTTTTACATATTAGTTTGGAAATTAAGGATCAAAGCTCTGAGAGAAGTAGGCAGGAACTGACGAATATGGTATAATGAAAGATTAGAAAGTAGGGGCATGTGGTGAGTGAGGCAAGAGCATGAAGATGCTAAGAAACTGGGTGATCTCTGAAAGGGGCAGTTTTAAGTCATTGTGAAAAAACTGCTTGTTTCATAATTTTGTCTGGGTCTGCTGAACTTTTGCTTTAAAATGATTTATTGAGATTTCCTGTCTCTGTACTTTTGTTCACACCATTCCCCCAGCTTGAAATAAATTCCTTCTTCTTTACTGATCCAAATCTTACTTATCCTTCAAGACTCAATTCAAATTCCATCTCTTCTACGAAGTTTTTTCCAAACCACTTCAGCTCATAGTGACTTTTTCTTCCTCTGAATGGATAGCACTTATCTCTTATTTGTCAACTAATCATGGACTGCCTTGTGAAATTACTTCTGTTTTTGACATTTTTTTTCTTTTTGGGTTTTATTATTATTTAGGGCAGCTAGGTTGTGCAGTGGGTAGAGTGCCAGGCCTGGAATCAGGAAGTCTCTTCTTCCTGAATTCAAATCTGGCCTCAGACCCTTATTACTAGCTGTGTGACTGTGGGAAAGTCACTTAACCCTGTTTGCCTCAGTTTCCTCATCTGTGAAATGAGCTGGGGAAGGAAATGGCAAACCACTTTGGTATTGTTGCCAAGAAAATGCCAAATGGGGTCATGAAGAATCAGACACAACTGAGAAATGACTCAACAACAATTATTATTATACTTTTGTATGGATATCATCTTTTCTCTGGCTAGACTATAAATTTCTTGGAGGTGGGACTCATTTATTTTTATTCCTTAAAGTATCTGATAATGTTTTGCCTATAATAAATGGATGCTCAATAAATATTTGTCAATAGATTAGTTGATATGTGGTAGCAAAATGATAATCTCTATATCCGATTTCTGCAAACAAGAAGGAAATTTTTATTTTCCTTCTGAGTAGGAAAAGAGGGGGCTAAGTCAAATTGCTGATTATTTGGGTGACAAGAAGGAGAACAGAAGAAGTTTACTTTTTCCAATGCATGTTGAAGTAGGTATAGCCATAACTGATTAGGAACTATATTTCCTGTGAGGTCTCAGACCCTAATTCAGGGCTGATGGCGGAGGGTTGAGATTTCAAATTTTTACTGAGTGCTATACAGGCAATGAGAAAAATTGTCACAATGAGGAAGAGGGAGTAGAAGGAGAAAATAGAAGCGTAGCTATAGGGGACAGACAGGAACTGACCAGAACTAAGGCAAAGAACTGATTAGATAAACAGACTGTCAGCTAAAATATAGGGGACATACCAACAGAGCTGTCAGGGCTTTGTGCTATTTTCCTGTTTGCAGGTGGAAATCTGAATAAAGGAGACCTCTCTCTGGAGACAATGTTAGGGAAAAGTCGAATAGAAATTTATTCATTTGAGAAATGGTTCCTAAGAATGTCTTTAATTTTTTTGTTTCTTTTTTTTTTCTTGTTCCAAGTTAGTATTTTTGATGATTCTATAGTATTGTTTGCCTGTTAGCAGGCTAAGCACTGAATATTTAGGTCTAAGTTGACTTTAGATGTCTCCAGAGTCACACTGGGGTGGGAATTTGAGCTACATGTGGTACACTTACAAGAAAATACCTACTGTGAACATGAACCTAAGAATACAAGGTTGACCCAGCAATAGCACTTCTAGGGCTATATCCCAAAGAGATCACACAAATGGGAAAAGGACCCACATGTACAAAAATATTCATAGCAGCTCTTTTTGTGGTGGCAAAGAATTGGAAATTGAGGGGGTGTCCATCAATTGGGGAATGGCTGAGCAAGTTGTGGTATATGAATGTGATGGAATACTATTGTGCTATAAGAAATGATGAACAGGCTGACTTCAGAAAAACCTGGAAAGACTTGTATGGTCTGATGCTGAGTGAAGTGAGCAGAACCAAGAGAACATTGTACACAATAACAGCCACGTTGTGTGATGACTAATATTGATAAACTTAACCCTTCCTGGCAATACAAGGATCTAAGATATCTCTAGAGACCTTGTGATGGAAAATGTTATCCACATCCAAAGAAAGAACTATGGAAGTCGACTTGCTATTTTTTTTTCTCTTCTGTTGAGTTTTGTTTCCTCTTTCTGATGGTTCCTCCTACTGGTTTTAATTTTTACTTACATCACTAATGTGAAAATATGTTTAATATGAATGTAAATGTATAGCCTGTCTCAGATTGTGCACCATCTTGGGGAGGGCGGTGGGGAGGAAGGGTGAGAAAATTTTTAAACTCAAAAGCATATGGAAGTGATTATTGATAAATCAAAATAAATTAATAAACAAAGAAAAAAAAGATTAACACAAAGTCAAGGGTTTTTAACAGTGCTGCTTTTGTGTGTCCATTTTAATTATCTTGGTTGTAGACTGACCAAATTTTTAACTACTTTAAAGAAATAGCCATTAATCATTATTAAATCACTACATTCATGGCTCAATGAAAACAAGTAGTAATGTTTTATTATTTAAAATATTAAAAAAAGTTTGAAAAATACCTTATGTCAAACATAATAATAAAGCAATTGGGCCTTGCTTTGTAAAATTTTTTTTTTTTAAATAGAAGTAGAGTAAACAAGTGTTCTACCTTGTTTTTCTGTAAAACTGAAAGATAATATTTAACTTATTATACTCATATAACTCTATGTGTATCTATATATTATGTATGTGTATATGTATATGCTATATTATACATGTTTGTAGATGTATATGTATATACTTGCGAATATGTGTATATTTATATATTTGTATATATGCATGTGTATGTATATATTATATGTGTGTACATGTGAGTGTAAAAAAAAATAAATGAGGACACCTTTTGTTAAAAAAAAAAAGAATACAAGGAATTAGTGCTAGCTAGTTCATTGGCAACACCTAAGACCAAATCTCAAATTTTTAGAGACTTTATGAAGTAAAAATTTAATTTCAAATAAATAAGTTAGAAGAAAATATTAGGTAGAATGTGACAATTTTCACAGACTATAAACAGTTCATCTGATTTGGCTTCTTTGTCTGTAGCAGTAAGTAGTAGTTGGCTACTTTATCTTTGAAAATATGCTCATTTTCAGCCACCCACTGAGGTGAGAAAATTCTTTTTCTTTTCAGAACATCAACAATTTATGTTCCAAAGCTGCAGAGTGGGTTTAACTTTGTAAATTTGGACCCTTAATGGTACTCTAATCTCAATAATTGACCATTGCTTTTGCCTCAGGGATTTCCCTTTATCCTCATTATGATAACTTTGAGCAATATTTCACCCCATATCTGTGGGCTTGAGTTTCATGTATCATTTTGCTTCTGTATCCTTGTTTAGACTTTTCTGATTTTCTATCAGTAGCTGCTGCTAAAAGCTGCAGAATTCACCACAGGGGGGCTCTCAAATCCTGCTGAAGTGCCCCTGGTTAAATATCTCTGCTCATATTTTTTGTTTCTTTTCAATTTTCTCCACAGTGATCAAGGATGAGCAAAAAGGCTATGTTTCTTATTTCTCAACCATTTTCAGAATATGTTGTTAAGACCTCTGGGCTCATTTGACTTTCCTGTTCCATGGGAAAATCTGTGTTGGGAGTATTTTCATTTACTTTGATAAAGGAAAATTGCTAATCCCAGCACTTAGCACAATTCCTGGTATATATTATGGTGAATGGTACCATATGGTATAGTATAGTATGGTATGTAGACCAGCCAGCATGAATTTCTCATATATTTGGGTTCATGTTCATAGGGAATACATGTAACTATACATATTTTCCTTGATAATTTCTTGAAAGATGAGTCTAGACTCTTTTTTTGATCATGGCTTTCAGATAGTCCAATAATTTTAAAATTTATCTCTCCTGGATCTATTTTCCAGTTCAGTTGTTTTTCCAATGAGATATTTCACATTGTTTTCTATTTTTTCATTCTTTTGAGTTTGTTTTACAGTGTCTTGATTTCTCATAAAGTCACTAGCTTCTCATAAAGTCACTCTAATTTTTAAGGAAGTATTTTCTTCAGTAAGCTTTTGGGCTTCCTTTTCCATTTGGCCACTTTTGCTTTTTAAGGCATTCTCCTCATTGGCTTTTTGGACCTCTTTTGCCGTTTGGGTTAGGCTATTTTTTTAAGGTGTTATTTTCTTCAGTATTTTTTTGGGTCTCCTTTAGCAAGCTGTTGACTTATTTTTCATGATTTTCTTACATCACTTGCAGTTTTTCCTCTACTTCTCTTACTTGCTTCTCAAAATCCTTTTTGAGCTCTTCTATGGCCTGGGACCAATTCATATTTTTCTTGGAGGCTTTGGATGTGGGAGCTTTGACTTTGTTGTCTTCTTCTGGTTGTATGTTTTGATCTTCTTTGTCATCAAAGTAAGATTCTATGATTTGACTCTTTTTGTGATGCTTGCTCATGATCCCAGCTAATTACTTGAGTTATAAACTCTTTGTTAAGGTAGGGGTCTGCTTCCAGTGTGGAGAATGTACTGCCCCAGGCTTTGGGGGTTTTGTGCAGCTGTTTTTAGAGCTATTTCTAGGGACCTGCAAATTTTCAGTTCTTCCAAGGTGCTATGATCAAGGGTGAGGTGTTTACTCCTTTTTTGGCCTGTGCTCTGATCTATGAGTGACCACAAGCACTTTTCTGCTTTGGAACTGTGAGGAGGATTTCCTCTCCATTGCCACTACAAGCTCCACCATGCCAGCACTCCTTTTCCCCCCAGGACTGCTACCCAGAACTGTGACCCAGATCCAAGCATGGGCAAAGCAAGAGAATCCTGCACCAGCAGAGAGATTCCTGCTATCCCCCTCTGATCAGCCACTCAATTCCCCCTTAGTCTATGGACTGGGAGCTCTGGAGACAGGCACTGCCCTGGGGCCACGCTTGGGGAGTGAGGCTGGGACCCCATACTTCTCTCTCTCCGCAGACACAGACTTTCCTATTGACCTTCTAAGATGTCTTTGGTCTTCGTGGGTTGAGAAGTCTGGAATCTGCCACAGCTGCCTGTGATTTAGTCCTCTGAGGCCTGCTCCAGGTTCGCTGTGACCTGCACACCCAAGCTGCACTGTGCTCTTCTCCCATCCAAGTGCGATATACCTTTCTGATCAACCATCCAGGTTGTCTTGGGCTGGAAATTTGTTTCACTCTGTATTTTTGTGAATTCTGCTGCTTTAGAATTTGTTTGGAGCCATTTTTTACAGGTATTTGGAGGAGTTTTGGGGAGAGCTAAAGTGAGTCACTGCTTTTACTCTGCCATTTTGGCTCTGTAACTATACATATTAAACCACTGCTTAATAAATGCTAGTTAATAAATAAACCTTAATAAATAGGTAAGTACTATTATTATTTCCATTTTATAGAGGAGAAAACTGAGGCAGATGGAGGTTAAGTGACTGACTAGTTGGAGAAAGATATCTGATTAGCTGCAGAAATATTCCTAAGATATGAAATTAGAGGACCTAGTTTTATAGTTTGAATCCTTTCTGTACCACTTAGTGCATGTGTATGACTTCCACAAAATCTTTGGACCTGGGTTTCCTCATTTGTAATATTCAAGGTGCTGTATCAAATGACCTCTAAAATCTCTTCTAGCTTTAAATTATGTGATCAAGATTTCCTCCTGGGGGGCAGCTAGGAGATGCAGTGGATAGAGCACCAGCCCTGAAGTCAGGAGGACCTGAGTTCAAATCTGACCTCAGACCAAACACCTGACACTTACTAGCTGTGTGACCCTGGGCAAGTCACTTAACCCCAATTGCCTAAAAAAAAAAAGATTTCTTCCTAGAAGCTAGTATAAATTTAAACTTGGAGTGTTTGTAATGGCTAAAAAAAGGTCATTGTCTCTTAAAAATTTCCCATTGAATTCTGTGCCAGAGAAAGGACATAATTTATCTAATTATTATACCCATTATTTACCCAATAACAACAAAAAACCCCCTCTCATCTCTCAAAAGTTTCCTTTTAAAGTGACCTCATAGACCTTGCTTGTCATAACAATAATGTTAATTTTTAGGAGGCAGTGAGGTATAGAACATTGAACTTGGAGTCAGAAAATCTGTTTTTTTTTGTTTGTTTTTCGTTAGTAAGTCTTTCAACAATTGTTCATTAAGTGTTTACTATTTGACATGCAGTTAGCTAAGTGCTGGGGATATACAGAAAGGCAAAAAAGAAAAGGTCATACTTTCTTTTTTTTTTTAACTTTTAATTTTTGTAATTTATTTTATTTTATTTTATTTTTTTCAAAGGTCCTACTTTCAAGGACCTGAATGTTAATGCAGGAGACAACATATAAATACTATTTACAAGTTATGTGACTTTGGGCAAATCAGTAAGGGCCTTATGAGCTATAGTTAATAATAATAATAATAGCTGGTATATATATAAGACATTAAGGTTTATAAAATACTTTACAAATATTATTTCATTTTATCTTTAAAACAACCCTGGGAAGTAGGTGCTATTATTATTTCCATTTTATAGGTGAGAAAACTGAGGCAGATGGAGGTTAACTGGCTTGCTCAGGATCTAGTTAAATGTCTGAGGCCAGATTGGAATTTGTTTTTTTCTTCAGATCTGGTCTAGCTATTTAGCACAATGCGTACTCAAATAAGAACCCCTTCCACAACATATTCATAAAGCAGTCTCTTTGCCTTGATTTGAAGAGCTCAAAGGAGGGGAAACACATCAGTTCTGAAGGTGGCTTACTCTATTTTTGAATAGCTTTAATTTTGAAGTTTTCCTTTACATCAAATCTAAAATCCTACCTTCTACAGGAAGCCTTTCTCAATTGTTTTTTATTTTAGTACCTTCCCTCTGTTGTTTATTTCTAACTTATCCTATATATAATATGGCATCTGAAATTAAATGGGTATTTCTGATGATACCTAAGTTAGAATAAAGTGGGTCTATGAAGCTTTGAGTCCTGGACTCTGCCTCTTTTAATGAATCTCTTGGCTGTGATCATTCTTCTCAATGATTCTCACTGAATCATTCTTCTCGAAGTCCAAAAAACCTTTTTTAAATGAATTGTTATCTTCTCCTCAGACCCTTATACTTGTGAGGTTGTCATTTTGGATTTATTTTATCCCTTTTAAATGTTATCTTACTTGATCCAGCCAAATGTTCTAGCTTGTTAAGATATTCTTCAATCCTGATTCTATCATCTGGAGTACCTATGTATCCTAGATTTATGTTATCTACATATTTGAGAAAATCATCTATACCTTTATCTAAGTCATTGATAAAAAATGTTTAGCACAGGGTTAAGCACAGCCCTGGGGCTATCCCTGGGACATCTCATAGGAGGCCTCTCTCCAAGATGACATGGAATTACTAAAGACTACTTTCTGATTGTGGCCATTCAATCAGTTGTGAATCCAAATTGAACTAAGAAATATTAACTATCTTCAAATGTTTGAAAGACTATTACGTGGAAGAAGGATTCAATTTATTTGGCTTGACCATAGTTGGGAGAAGTAGAACAAAAGGGGTAGGAGTCAACAAAAGGAAGGCAGATTTCTTCTTGACATATTTCTTGACAAATTTCTTCCTGACGTAATTCAACAGGCACTTTTTAAGTATCTGCTGTGCAGAGCTGTTCAAAGGTAGAAGGTAATGCCATGAGTGATAATGAACTTCCCAATTCTGGAGTTCCAATGAACTCTACTTGTTGGATTTGTTGTATAGGAGATGGATTCCTTATCAGATAGATGGCCCCTCAGGTCATACTGCTGTGAAGATCAAATGAAATAATAGATGTGATAAGTCTTTTGTAACTATACATTTCATATAAATATAAGTTGTTACTATTAGTATTAATAATTAATCAATTAACCACAAACTATTTTATCATTTGCATAAGTAGTTCAGAAAGTAGTCATACAAACATTTCTGAAAAAAACTCCCTTTAACCACCACTCATTTATTCCCCACTTCCTCTGGTGTCTGAAGTGCCACAGGAACTACTATGTCTCTATCTCTATCTCTATCTATCTCTATCTCTATCTCTATCTCTATCTCTATCTCTATCTCTATTTTCTTTCTTGATCTTAATCTCAATAGTCCCATGGGACTGACTGTCTGTCTGTCTATCTATCTATTTATCTATCTATCTATCTATCTATCTATCCATCTATCTATGTATCTATGATGTGTGTGTATACACATTTTTTCTCTCTTTCTCTCTCTCTCTATATATATATTCCCATGGACATTTCAATATACATATATATGTACATATATTGTTGTAGTAGCTCCCGTATACTACCTAACCTATACACACATACATATACATATATGTCTGTGTGTGTGTATCATATCAATTCCTCCACATCTATCTCATCAGTCCCATTTATTTACTTACACAACTTCCACCCTAGCTCAGGTCTTTATCACTTCTGGCCTAGACTATTGGAATAGTCTCTTAATTGGACTCCACGAAGTTTAGTTCCTTCTCTTTCTAGTTTGTCCTCCATTCGGTTGTCAAATTCCTATTTTAAAAATAAGCGTATGACTATATCATTCCTCTAATACAATTCCCTCCTCCTCTCTACCAGTGTTTGCCTGTTGCTTCTAGAACAAATTATGAAATCCTCAGGCTGGCATTTAAAGCCTTCTACAATCTGGTTCCCAATTCCATTGGTTTTATTTAATATTACTCCTCTTCACTTACTCCTTTTCCCCAAACTGACTTGCTAATTATTCCCTGTACACAACACTTTATCTCCTACCTCATGTCTTTGCACAGGTAGCCTACTATGTCTGGAGCTGAAGAGTAGATAACTACATAGATGTTAGGGACCATTATATTGCCCCTAGGACTAAATATGCTAATTAGTTTAATAGGGCATTGCTCTGTGATCCAATGAATACCTCTGTTGTCCTACTTTCTGTTGATAAATCTTGTCATCTTTACCTTTGTATATCTCTTGTATGAATCTCCCCTTCTCCAGGCACACACTCATCCGAGGTCAAGCCCTGCTCACCTCTCCTCTGGACTATTGCAATAGCCTTCTAAATGGTCTCTCTGCCCCAAGTCTCTCCCCATTCCAATTCACTCTCCACTCATCTATCAAAGTGATTTTCCTCAAGTGTAGGTCTATGTCGCTTCCCTATTCAGACTCCAGAGATTCCCCATTTCCGGTTGGACCAAATGTAAAAATTTTTAAGCCTTTTGCAAACTGGAACCTTCTTACCTTTCTAGACTTTGTAGACTATTTTAGGCACTGAATTGTGCCTGTTCACATAACTGATGGGGTAGAGAATGGGGGTGGTGGAGATTCTGTGTTTTGGCTAGGAACTATGGTTTCTACATCCTGTCTAAACCCACCTTTGAAAAGGAGCCACAAACCAATGACAGCTGACACCTAGAGCCTTTCTCTTCCCCTGCCCAGGTACTGCTAAATTACCTCCTTGAAGCCCCCTCTCTCTTTTCTCTGGGCTCCATCATACAAGAGACATGGTAACTGCCTATGGAGACTAAATATCTGCTCTTGTGATAGCAAAGATGGTAAAAAGTTTCAAGGAAAGAGTTACAATTTTGACACTTCATCTTATTCTTAGAGCAAGATTTACTACCCCAGGTAAAGGACACAAGGCAAACATGAGCTTGGAAAATATAAAGTTAGTGGCTCGTCGCTCCAAGCCTATTCCTTCCTCATTGGCTCAGGCAAATAAACAGATGAGTCAGAAATTGCTACGAACATGGAGAAGACATGAAAAGGAGTGGAAACATCCGGCAGTATCTTATACAGCAAGGGTTTCTAAGGAGACTAGAATTCCACTATTTTTAGCTCAGGAAAAGGTGTGTGTGTGTGTGTGTGTGTGTGTGTGTGTGTGTGTGTGTGTGTGTTTTGAGTTCCTCAGCCAGACTTTTTATTTTCCCTAGAATTTTTCAATTTATCTGTTTCAGGTTTTGCCACTCATTTGAAAGGACAATAGCTTTCTATGTCCTATCTGCTGTTAACTGTCAAAAAGCATATGTAGTATCTATAATGAACATTGTAGGGGGGGAGAGCAAAGACTGAAAGAGCAAACCTTTGAAATTTGTCATAAAAATTGATTTACTGCCTTCAATTAAGATATATTGGTAGAAAGTATCAGAATTTTATTTTATCTAGGAACCCAATGGAGGTTAGGATCTGGAGTCTGTATATGCAGGTTGGTAGAAGCAGGTAGCTTAGTTATCAGACAGTATCTGGCACAATACTGGGTACACACAGTGGATGCTCATAAATACTTAGTGATTAATTAACCATCACATGAAGTGTAGTCAGTCTTCCAGTTTCTAGACAAAACTGAAAAGGACAATAACTTTGGAAGAGACAATGGACACTATCTTTGAGAAATTACCTTTTTTTTTTTGAGTAGTGGTGGTGATTTTTGAGAAGGATATGGTTTTATCAGGGTGGGAAGCTCCCTGGAGTACAAATTCCTTCCTCTGAGTCAGATTGGGAACTTATCTGTAATTTATCTTAGAAAGTAACTTGAGGTGCTGAGAGGTTTAATGACTTGCTTAGGGTGACACAACTAGTATTTGTCAGAGGTTGGACTTGTGCCTTTGTTCTCCTGACTTTTGGGCCAACCCTACATCATGTTGCCTTTCAACAACTTTAAAAATTGTTAATGACTGAAACCTAATTGGATTACAGAATTTAGATACGGGAGAGATGTTGGAGATCATATATCTATCCTTGCTTTTTATAGATGAGGTCCTTCTTTATAGATGAGGGGTGTATGGGGTCTTCAGGGAAGATTAGCACCTCCGGTATCAAGGCTTGCTGAGCCCTTTTCAGGGCCGCTCAACTACCTTTGGTATTCACATGGCACTCACCTATGGCTCCAAGAAGTTATGTTACATGCAGTGGCTGCATCCTGGTAAAACCCTCTTGGCAGGGCTGAACCAGGTTGAGGGTAATTGATAGGCTTCAAACCCCTTGATGAGTTAGGGCAATATCTACTCCAAACATGTGAAGACATCCCCTGGTAGGATAGATAGATGGATGAGAAGAATTTGTTCCAACAGCTGTGGAGGTGGCTGAAGCTGGTGCTGTGGAACGCTTAGAGCTTAATCAGACATTGAAGATGCCAAGGTCATCCACTGCATCTCGACCATTGACAGACGTCTGGACTTTTGTCTTGCCACCAGACTTCAATATGGGGGACCATCTCCAGTCATCCTGGTCTATATCTTGCCACTGGACCCTGCTGACTCCAGAGGAGAAAGTGAGGCTGGTGACCTTGCACAGACCTCCCTCCCTCAAATACAATTCACTTGAAAGTTATGGCATCATCTTCCTGATGTCATGGTCCTCTTTGAGAACCAAGAACAAAAAACAATAATTTCGATGACTCTGGAAGAGAGAGTGAGGCTGAAGACTTAGAGTTACTCTGTCTCACTTAAACCCAAGTCATGCGTGAGTCAAGACATCACTCTGTGATATCATTGGTTCTCTTTAAAATGAATGAGAAGGGGACAGCTAGGGGGTGCAGTGGATAGAGCACCGGCCCTGGAGTCAGGAGAACTTGAGTTCAAATCTGGCCTCAGACACATAATACTTCCTAGCTGTGTGACTCTGGGCAAGTCACTTAGCCCCAGTTGCCTCACTAAAAAAAAAAAAAATGAATGAGGAGGGGCAGCTAGGTGGTGCAATGAATAGAGCACTGGCCCTGTGATCAGGAAGACCTGAGTTCAAATCTGGCCTCAGATACTTGACACTTATTAGTTGTGTTACCCTGGGCAAGTCACTTAACTCCATTGCCTAGCAAAAATAAAAAATAAAATGAAATGAATGAGGAACAATAATATATGAGGAAACTGAGGCCAAGAGTTAAGAACTTGTACAAGGTCACACACCTAGTAATTGATGGAATTGGGAGTCAAACCCACATTCCCTCATTCTAAACCCAGCACTCTAGCCATTACACTGTGATGCTATGTGAGATTATAGAATATATTTTATCATAAAATTTTAAGACTGGAGGGAGCTTTGGAAATAGTTTAGTCTAACCTCTTCATTTTTTTTTTTGCTTGAGGAAACACATGCTTAGGGAGGTAAAGTTACTTGCAAAAGTCACAGAAGAATCAACGTTTGAATTCATAGCTTCTGATTTGAACAGCTATACTTTTTATTTAATTTCAAAATAATTGACAAAAGGGAGAGAACACTTGGTTGCATAAGAAAAAGTAGAAGGATTTGGAACAGAATCAGTCTTGTTTTATTTATTTTTTATTTTTCTAATTTTTTAACATTCATTTTTAAAAATATTGAGTTCCAAATTCTCTCTTTCCCTTCAGCCCCTCCCCCTCCCATTGAAAAGGCAAGCAATATGATACTTATTATACATGTAAAGTCATGCAAAACACATTTCCATATTAGGCATGTTACAAAAAAAGCAAGAAAAATAAAGAAAATTAAAAAATATGCTTCCATCTGAACTCAGAGTTCATCAGTTCTCCCTCTGAATGTGGATAGCATTTTTCATCATAAATCCTTTGGGATTGCATTGGATCTTTGTATTGATCAGAGTAGCTAAGTCTTTCACAGCTGATTATCACTATCATATTGCTGTTATTGTATATAGTGTTCTCCTGGTTCCACTTACTTTATTTTCTATCAATTCATAAAAATCTTCCCAGGTTTTTCCTGAAACTACTCCTTTTGTCATTTCTTACAGTATAACACTATTCCAATCTTGTTTTATTTAAAAACAAACAAATCCTAACCAAAAAACCCCCAATGACAGGATTTGTGGAATGAGGAGTTGATGACAATCCAGAGGCTGTGAACCTGAATAACTGAAAGGATAGTGATTTCGTCATCCAAAATAAGGAAGTTCAGAAGAGAGCTGATTTTTTTTTTGAGAGAAGATATATGTGATTGGAACTAAGACTAGCACTGAATATATAGATTTAGGAATCATCTACCTAGAGGGGATAACTAAAACCCATGAATACTGATCAAATAACCAGATGAGAGAACATAGAGAGAAAAGGGACCAGAGCAATGTCTTAGGGTTCAACCAAATTAGGAGGTGTTATGTGGATGAAGAGCCAGCAAAGGAGAATAATTAGACAGGTAGAGGAAGACCATGAAAAAGAAGTGTCATGAAAACTCAAAGAGAAAAGGGTAACCAGGAAGAGAGGATGATCAACAGTTTCATACATTGCAGAGATATCAAGAAGGACGAGAAAAGACTATTTGCTTTGGCAGTTAAGGGATCATTTGTAACTTTGGAGAGAGCAGTTTCAGTTGAGTGATGAGGTTAGAAGTCAGATTGCAAAAGGTTAAGTAAGAAAAAACAAGATGAAGGCAATGAGTGCGGACAGCTTTTCCTATGAAAATAGTTTGAAGGAATGGCAAATCTACTGAAGTATAAGGAGACTTTGGCATGTTTGAAATCAATAGGGAAGGAACCATTAAATAGAGAGACAGTAAAGATTAGATAAAGGGATGATGGCCATGTGTCTGATACACATTGATTTCCCAAATGCTAAATGCTGGGATTAATACTGTTCAGTACAGATGGGGCAGGTAGATGGTGCAGTGGTTAGAGTGCCAGGCCTGGAATCAGTAAGGCTCATCTTCTTGAGTTCAAATCTGGCCTCAGACACTAGCTGTGTGACCGTGGGTAAGTCACTTAGCCCTGTTTGCCTCAGTTTCCTTATCTGTAAAATGAACTGGAGAAGGAAATAGAATCTTTGCCAAGAAGGCCCCAAACAGGATTATGAAAAATCAACACAGCTGCAAATGACTGAACAACAACAACAACAAATACATATAGGGCCCTGGGAGCTAGTAAGTAGAAGTGGATTTTTTTCCATTTCTGAAATGATTCTCCATTTCTCTGTCCTTAAAAGGAGATGCAGAGAAAATTGATTTGTCATCAGTGACTTGGGATGTATGCATGTTGTTTGGTGGTAACAAACTGTTTACGCTCTCTAGATAGAAGAAGACTTTCATTGAGTTTACGGTAGATTTCTTTTTGGTTTAATAGCCAAAATAAGCAAGCAAGCAATTATACAAGGGGAATTGGGACTGAAAAGGAATTGGGACTGTTTGTTATTCTTTCCTGTCAAACAATATATCTTCCAAGAGTACAACTTAATCAATGGAAAATGTCCCCAGCCAGGGATGAGTGTGCTGAGAGAAGGATGCTCTGCTTTCTGCTTTTCATAAAAAGGGTCATCAGATGGGTACAAATTTGAGAAACAATACTTGTGTAGTACGGCTGTTCATGACCTCATTTTTACGCAGTCCATGTATATCTTCTTTGCCAAAATGTTTGCCAATGTTAGTTGCCTGTCAAAATTAATTAGTTGATCAACAAGCATTTATTAAAAACATACTATGTGCCAGACACAATACTAGGTGGTGGAGATATAAAGAATGAAACTACTCCCTACTCACCAGGAGCCTATGTTCTTATGGAAATTCATGAACTGGAGGGTGGAACCATTTCGCTTAGGATCAATGGAGTGCGAAATAGTATCATGGTGATAGTTTCCTCAACTGTAAATGTATGATCCAATGATGATGGTTGAATGGTAGAAAAAAAGGGTAGGAAGAAGTTATAAAACATGCTAGTTTTAGATGTTCTGTGAACATTAGCTTAACTATTATAGTGGATGAAGGCAGAGAGGAAAAGATTATGTGGTATACAGATGTCACAAAAGAAGAAAAGAGCTGACATGTTCTGTATCTGAATCATGAGGCCAAAAAGAACTCTAGAGACTAGAATGACAGACTGAATCTAAGAAATGTAAGTCTTATCCCTGAGCTCAAAAATAAATTGTGTAAGTGCAGGGGAAAGCATGGCTAGAAAACAGTTCATGTGATGAAGACATTGGGTTTTCAAGCTTTATATAGGCCAACAGTTTAACAAGGCACCCATAAAAGCTGAGTTGACAGTCTGGATCTTTCAGGGATTCAGTGTCCGCAACAAAGAAGGCAGAGACATTCTTTTTGTACTCAGTCTTGACCAGATCATGTGTAGATTCTTATTCTTTGTTATATTTTGGAAAAAGCGTTGATTGATTAGCTGTTGAGTATCCATAGAAGGACTATCATGAGAACGCTAGAGAAAATGACACATGGAGACTGGTTGAGAGGAACACTTAGCCTGAAGAAAAGAAGATAGGGTTGGGAGTAGGGATAGGGAATTATGACTGTCAGCAAGTATTTAAAAGGCTGTCCTGTGACAGAGGGATTCAGCTCAGCTAAAGAGGTCAGAGATAGAAACAATAGATAAAAATTGTTGAGAGACATAGATGTGGACACAATATATGAAAAACTTCCTAAAAGTTAGAGCTGTCCCAAAGTGGAATAGGTTACCACAGGAGTTAGTATATTTTCCATCCCTGGTGGTCTTCAAGTGAAGACTGTAATGGTCACTTGTCAGGTAGGTTGTAGCGAGTACTTTTGTTTAGTTATAGGCTGGCCAAGTGAATAGAGTGTTGGAGTTGGAATCAGGTTCAAATCTAACCTCAGGCCCTTGTTCATCTGCAAAATGGGGATGATAATATTTCTCAGGGTTTTTGTGAGAATAAAATGAGGTGATATTTATAAAGTGTTTTGCAAAGTTGAAAATGCTATAGAAATTAGCATCATCATCATCATCATCTGAGGACCCTTCAGACTCTGAAATTCTACAGTTCTCAATTTGAATGATGGCAAACATGAGATTACTGATACCTCTTATTCCATGTCATTCTATAGTCCTAGATATTTGGTGATGTTTATCATATGGAATCTATATTCAGTAGGTGAGGGAATATTTGGATGTACTTCCTTGATGATCTCAGAGTTAAAGAAAACAAATCTGTGGGGGTGGGGAGGAAGAGAATTTCCTTTGTGGGTGGGGAGTCTGAGTCTCTGATTTTATTGGTATTGAAAACTTCCAGCATAGAAATTCCTTCCTTTGCTACCTATCAGCAACTTCTTGCTTGACACATTGAAAAGTTCAGAGACTTGCCCAGGATTGTGTAGCCAGTATGCATCAGAGAGCAGAACATGCTTTCTGTCTGCCTGCTTTTCTACCATGACACCTTGACTCTTTATTTTTGGGGATACTTTTATGCTTTAATTGGGAGAAAGATTTCCTGCATTAAAGAAATATCCCAGACAGAAAGGAG
Source organism: Vombatus ursinus (assembly GCF_900497805.2). NCBI lineage: Eukaryota > Metazoa > Chordata > Mammalia > Diprotodontia > Vombatidae > Vombatus > Vombatus ursinus. The sequence continues at coordinate 22,393,855 of NW_020954953.1, read as the reverse complement.
ACAGCACACACAGGTGAAACTCAAACTACTCTTTCATTCTCTAATAAGCCTGAAGAACCTCTATTTGACGCTTATCTCTTTATATCTCCCTGCTCTGCACCTGGGATGCTCCTTTACAATACATTTGTATAAATAATGGCTTTTTAAAATGGTTGGCTAGTATACATTACAAGGAAACATGGAGGTAGGGGTGGCTTACAATATAAAGTCATACAGGCGACAGTTTAGATTGAGGTGTCAAATTTATTGGCCATAGGCCAGAATCTGCAAAACTCTCCAGTGAGGCTGAACCAGAGTAAGATGTTATTAGGAAATGTTTGACAAAACAGATAAAAAGAAAAACAAAATACAATTCAGCATAGATAAGGTTGGTTTTATATGTCAATATGCTATTGCATGGATTCACTTTGATGTCACTGGTTTAGAAGTTAATATTGGCACTGCATACTCCCTTTGAGTAATGAAGCCCTATGTGAGAGAATGGGCACCCAGGTTGGGGCTAGTATGGTTTCTTAAGATTGACTGGTAGTATGGCCATTCTTTTTGCCTTTCTGGGGTGTGTTTCTTCTCAAGCATATAAGAAGTCATCTAGTAGGACTGCTTATGATGTTAAGATGCTGACATCACTAATGATGTTGGAATCCTTGAGAATGGATTTCAGAAATATGTTAATGCAGCAAAAATGGCATGGTCAGACCTGGAAAGCCAGTGACCAAGTTTTTGATCTGCTACATCTCTTATGAATATGTTTTGGGGACATATGTAAAAAGAAACTCCATTTAACACCAATATAGTCCTATTATACTATGTGGCTATCAAATAAGGAGCATCATAATCTCAGAAGAATCAAAATTTCAACTGACCCTAGTAAGGTGCATGGTGAGTGGAAGCAGGCTGAAGTGTGTTTCCACAGATGACTTAAACTCAAGAAGTGCTGTAAAAGATTTTACTAAAGGTATACATGACTAGAACAGGCTGATTGTGTAGTAAGAATGAGAGACACCATATATAGAAAGCTCAAGAGTTATTCAAGAAATAATTAAAAAAAAAACAAACAAGAGAAGGAACTTTAATACATTGGATTTTTTCAATTAATAAGCATTGCTTGTCTCTCTTTCCAAGGGAAGAAAAAGAAAAACAAAATTCCTGTAACCAATAGGCATTGTCAAGCAAAACAAATTCCCACATTGGCCATGTCCAAAAATGTATGTCATATTGTGCATCCCGAATCCATCACCTCTCTGTCAGGAGGTGGGTAACATAGATTATCATGAATCCTGTGGAAGCGTGGTTAGTCATTGTACTGATTAGAGAGACTCTAAGTCTTTCAAAGTTATCTTTATAATGTTACTGTGTAAATTATTCTCTTAGTTATGCTCACTTCACTCTGAATGTGCTTATATAAACTTTTTCAGGTTTCACTGAACTCATCCTATTTGTCTTTTCATTGCATCCATATATCATAATTTATTCAGCCATTTCCCAACTGATGGACACCCTCTTAATATCCAGTTTTTGCTATCACAAAAAGATCTGCTGCTTTTTTTTGGTATATGTTAGTACCTCTCTTCTTTCTTTAACCTCTTTGGGGCATAGACCTAGTCAAAATATCTCTGGATCAAAGGGTATGTATAGTTTGGCAATTTTGGGGGACACATAGTTTCATATGGCTTTTGAGGAAGGCTGTTCACATCCCCACCAATAGTACATTAACGTTCTTATTTTTATGTAGTCTCTCCAACATTTGTCATTTTCTTTCTTTTTTTTGTCATCTTTGGAAATAAGGTGGAACTTTAGTGCTGTCCAAGTTTTCACTTCTCTAATTATTAGTGATTTGGAGCACTTTTTTTCATATAACTCTAAATACCTTGTGTCTTTCTTTGAGAACTGTCTACTCATGTCCTTTGACCATTTATCAGTTGGGGAATCAATTGAATGGACTCTCTGAGGAAGTATTTATGGAAAAACACGACAAAAAAGTTTTTGATGCTTTGTCAGCTACTTTTTTTTTGTCTTAATAAGGTTTGAGATTTTTTCCTGCTTCTTTGTATCTTCCCCTTCTGAAGATATCTTGCATTCCTCCAAATGCTCACAATTGTGTTGCTTCCAGTACAGATCTCTTCTATGAACACTTGGTTCAATCTCACTCCTTTCCTTATCTTTATTGCCTTTTCTACCTCCCTAATAAGCATGTCCAAGATTGTATCACAGTATTGTTCCAAGTATGGTGCTTCTATTGTCCTTGATAATGAAAATGGTTTGTTATAAAATTCTTTAAGATATTTTCACTTAGATACGATGCTTATACACACTTAAATATCCTTGGGATGACTTTGTTTAGTTGCTCTATTGCCAAGCTTTTTAAACTGTTTTTATCCCCTACTGATTTTCTCTGCTTTATGAGATACTACTGCTAAGAGTTGTCTATAATTCTTTTTTTGTATGATTTTACAAACTATTTAATATCCTGAAATGGTGTTGGCTTTGGTCACCATCTTTTCCCAATTGGCAAATAGGTCTAATGTTTGCTGATAATGGTGCTTTTTGGGTTCTTTTGTTTTTCTTATCATGGTAATTAATTTATTTGTTGATTTTCAGACTGTATACAGACAGCTGATTTGGATATAACTCACATAAATGACAAGCCTTTCTCTGTTGGTTAAAATATAATCAGTTTTATTTTTGGTGTTCACCATGTGTAATACCTACAAGTCTTTTCTTAAAGAAGTTGTTAATGATAAAAAGATGAGGTTTCTGTGTCCTTTACAAGTCTTTGGTCTTTCTTATTCTATTTTCTTGGACTACACTTTCCCTTCTATTCTCCCTAACCTCACCTTTTCCCATATTTGAATAGAAGTCACTAGGTATCAGAATATATGTTGATTACATTTGAAAGGTCTTTTTGAGTTCTTAGAAGAATTTTTCTATCTCTTCATCCTCAGAAACTGAGGTTGGTGAATAAGCTGTAATTATTTTCATGCAGTGTTTTTGCAAAAACTTTTGATCAGTATTACAAAATGACCAGATATCCCATAAAATTATTTTTTGTTGCCTTTGGGATTATTACAAAAACAATTCCGCTATCTTTTCTTTGCCTCTCTAAGAAGACATTGTCAGCCATCCTTATATTTAACTTAACTACCTTCTTTCTTCTGGTTTCATCTGTTTCAAGAATGTTGATATTTATGAGATTCGGTGTCTTTAGACATATGTTCACTCAATGGTCAATGAAAAAGGATCTCACGTTTAAAGTGTCAATGATAAAATTAAAGTTTAAGAAGTCTAAATTTTTTCTGTCCCCTTTCCTGTCACTATGCCAACATCATTGCTGATGTGGAGTTGGCTGAATCAACCTTAGATACATTTTGTATTTGTCTTTGCTTCATGGGTTGCCATGGTCAATGAATTCATCATTGAGGGTCCAGCCTACTGGTGATGAGCCTTTCTTACTTAACTAGAATGGTTTTCCCAGAAGTAGACCTAGTCTGTTGCTAGGTCATACTCAAAGCCTTTCTCATGTGACAGAACCTGCCAAAGCTTGTACTGTGTTTGCATAGATCTGTGCACATGTCACATTCTCCTCTCCCACTCCCACCCTCATTTATCCTCTGTAGAAATAAGCTCACTGAGGGCAATGACTTTCATTTTTGTCTTTGAAGACTTGAATTGGAGAAAGTACCTACACCAGTGAGATCAGAAATCCACCAAATTAGGTAAGAAAGTACAGCTAGGGGTGTACCACTCAACTATTAAGCTAAAATGGACCAGGAAACTATTACTTGATTTGATGAAACTTTTGTTTGCTTGTTCAAACAACTGTGGTGCTTGGCTTCTAATCTATTTGTCTTGAAGTTCAAGGAAGACCTAGCAGGAGATGTAGAGACTCTCAAACCAATCTTTAGAATGGACCCCTAACAGAGAAACCAAAACCAATCATACCAATTTGAAATAAGTAGCCTCTTCAGGGTTGCACTGAGACCCAGTAAAAGTTTGTACTCAATGAGCAGTTGGCAACTGGCTAAGTAACATATTCTCTGTGATGTGAAACATATCCTTTTATTCATACAGATATCAATAAATTGTGCCTTCATGCTGAACACAGTAAAATTCAGAAATGCCTGAATTTCTAGCAGCATCTTATGAATGTTTTACATTAGTTTGAATATGTGTTCCATTCTGTCATTTATTTTCAGATTTGTGTCATTAGTCTCCAAATTTCATTAGGAATGCCTGGCACCACCATCTTTGCTATGATTAGAGTTATGCTATGATCAGTTTCTGTTATGGGATGAAATGTTGGGGGAGAATTTTAGGTTTGCAGTTCTCTGTATCCAAATAAACCAAGGGGGATGACATATAAGACAGCTTCACTAATGGTATTAAGCAGGGAACGGAAACTGATGTGAAATACTATTCTCAGTCTTATATCGTCAAACATCCTTTGGCTATTCTATAAAGAGTTGGCTCAGATATTTTTATAAGTTTTGATTACCTAAATTCTAAAAGAGTTACTTCTTCTTCTCCATATCTCCCTCTTCCCCTGACTGTCACCAATGAGATGAAAACTTCAGGATATTTATCTGGATAAATATCTTGGATAGTAGGCATCTCTGCTTAGAATGAAAAATGCTAAGCACCATAGATTTATAGTTGAAAGAGATTTGTGAGATTATTTAGTCTAACCTCATCATTTTGCAGATGAGGAAACTGAGGGTCAGAAAGTTTAAGTGGTTTGCCCAAAGTCACATAAGTCGTAAGTGATTTGTTCAGAATTGGAACCCAATTCCTCTAATTTTTTTTTTTTTTGGTGAGGCAGTTGGGGTTAAGTGACTTGCCCAGAGTCTCACAGCTAGTGAGTGCTATGTGTCTGAGGTCAGATTTGAACTCGAGTCCTCCTGACTCCAGAGCCCATGCTCTATCCACCACGCCACCTAGCTGCCGCAATTCCCCTGATTGGAATGTAGTATACTTTCCACTGTATTGTGGAAGGGATCAATTTAAATGAGTTCCACCTCAAATCCTAGTGATTAATTGGGGAGTCCCTTTTTTAAATGGGCCATTGCAGGTGAAGCTTTTTCCTATAATGTATCCCCCAAAGTAGTTTCGGCATGCAGGCAGAAGCAGGCACTGGTCACTTCAACAAGGACAGGACACTAAATGCAACAATATAATTTGCAACTTCAAACTGCAGTAGATTTACTGTAGATATGTGTTTTTCCATTTTCTCTCTGGCAAGTTTGCTCTCAATTAGAATCAGCTGAAAAAGCAAGGCTGGCTGGCCTTGCTCAGGGTCTGTCTGCTCTGTGGAGGCATCTGGAGACATAGGACTCCAGAGACTATTTAAAATTCTTCATCTTCATCATCACCAACCACTTTTTTTAAAAAAGGAAATGCTGGCCAGGGATTGTTCTCCCCAAACTGATTCTTGCAGTCTGTGGAAGGAGCCTTTTTTTCATTAGATAACCTAGCCCTCCATATATTTCAGTACTTTAGTTAACTTCCCTTGCAAATGAGGAGATTCTTTCACAGAGGATGCTGTAGCAAATGAGGACACATGTCCAACAAGAGTGGCGTGTTTATAGTGGCATCAGCCCTGTGGAAGATTCAAATAGTTTCCACAGGGTGAGAGCAGGCAGCCAGTCATGTTGCCCTTCAAGCTGCCAAAACCATATTCTATAGCTCAAGAAAGAACTTGGCTTTTTAAGCCAGGCACTTTGTGTGCTCTGTCCCAAATGACTTCATGTGGGTGGTAAGAACAATTGAGAATAATAAACAACACCTTAGCAAAAGACCCCTGTGTTTTGTTTATCCTGCAAGTTGGAAGGAAGGAAAAGAGGGGATGGAGATTTTCCTTTGGAACATATACTTTTCAAATTGGAAAAGCATTAGGGAATTACATTTTTTTTTTAATTTCAAATTTTCTCTTGTAATATTTGACGCTGATCATGGGCAGATGGAACAATCTAACCCAGGAGTTCTTAACTTTTTAGTGTCATGGATCCCTTTGGCAGTCTAGTGAAATTTATCAGAATAACGTCTTTAAATGCATAAAATAAAATACACAGGATTACAAAAGATACTAATTATATTGAAATATTTACATATTAAGTAGAGGCATATGCACAACATGTATGTTTCAATATACCTTGGCAATATACCTTCCAGGGATATACACATCAATAAAGAAGCTGACACACACATTGCCAGAGCTGGCTCAGTGTTTGGGAGGCTCCAAAGGAAAGTGTGGGAGAGAAGAGGTATTAGGCTGCCTACCAAAGGTCTATGGAGCCATTGTGCTATCCTCATTATTGTATGTCTATGAAACCTGGACAGTATACCAGCACCATGCCAAGAAACTGAATCACTTCCATTTGAATTGTCTTAGGAAGATTCTGAAGATCACGTACCAGACACTGAGGTCCTTTCTCAAACTAAACTGCTAAGCATTCAAACTCTACTGCAGAGCGCAACTCTGATGGGCTGGCCACATTGTTCAAATGCCAAATGTATGCTTGCCTAAAAGACTACTTTATGGAGAACCCACACAAGGTAAGTGCTCACATAGTGGTTAGAAGAAGCAACATAAGGCCACTGTCAAAGTATCTCTGAAGAACTTTGAAATTAATTGTGTGACATGGGAGATGATGCTAAAGGACTGCCCATTATGGTGTACCTACATCAAAGAAGGTACTATGCTCTATGAGCAAGTCAGAATTGAAGTAGCTCAAAAGAAACTCGAGATGCACAAATTTAGAGAATCCACCCCAAATGTTCACATGGGTTATTTGTGCCCGACCTGTGGTAGAGTATTCCGAGTTTGTATTGGTTTAATCAACCACAGTCGGACACACTGTAACTTGACTTTAATATATTGATGTCATTTTGGTCTTCTTTGAGAATGAAGGACAAAAACCAATCAATGTTTCAATATAATTAGTATGCATGTATATGTGTATATCTGTATGCATGTGTATCTAAGTTCACGGATCCCTATCTTACCAAATCCTGAGGATCTTTTCCATTCGAAGACTTGGAGAGATTTATGCTTCTTATAGAAGAAGATCTATAAGTACCCTAATAACAGCTGTGTAAGCAATCTTCTGGGTGTGGTGTTGTGCCTCTGATGTGACACAAATTCAGATGGTTCTTAGCTTTACAAATCTCTGAGTAGGTTACTCAAGTTTTTTTTTTTTAATTTTGTGTACATACTAGAGAGAATTGGTATTGATGGATAGCCATAAAAAATTAAAGTGAATATCTGGCCTGTTCATCTGAAGTTTGGAGTGAAATCAGAGGCTTGTTTTTGAGAGGATATTGGCTTTTGTCAGAGGACCATAGGATTTGGAGATAGAAGGTCTGTCTTAGAAACCACCTAATCAAAATACAAAAGCTGAGGGCTTGAGAATTTATACAACTTTCCTAAGAGTACAAAAAACAAAATCTACTTCCCTTGGATCACTACCCAAGATGCTAGGATAGGGGCAGACATGCAAACTCACAAAGAATGACGTTGAGTGAAGCACTAGATATTGCCAAGGTGGCATTCTTAGGGCATACCAAACCCCATGAATGCCTTTCTCCTTTGGTAAGTGCACAGAGTACCCATCTGAAGTAATTTCTGAGTAGTCTGGGCAGAAACCAATCAGGCTACCAGCATTACGCTCTTCCGTGATGCTGGTTGATGTAGTTTTAATCTGTGTTTCAGGTGGTGGTGACATTTAACATGTGTAGATTATATTGTGCTTTGTGTGAGATTGTTTCCACTCTACACCTGCGTAACAGCAGCCTTCAGAGCCACTGATTGATGCTGATTGTCAGGAATGACCCTGGTCAATTCATATGTTTGGTTCTTTTTATCTTGCAAAATCCTGAAACTTAAAAGTTCCTGGACATCTCTGCCTCGGGCTACCCCCGTTTTCAACTGTTCAGATTTCTGAGCTGCTGACTGTTTATTTTTTGAAGGAAGTTTACTTTCACAATAATTACATAATCAAGCACAAGATGGTTGTGCTGTCCCTGTGAATGTTTTCATGACAACCCTCAGCTCCACAACTTCAAACCCAGTCACTCTTATCTCTACATTTTTGAACCCAGATTGTTGGTGATCTGGAGGGGTGCCCAAAATCATTTTTTTGGGGTCTAGTCCTCTGTCAGGGGCTGAGCTGAATTTGAATTCCAAGCATCCATATCAACTCTACTATGTAAAGATTTTATTGCCAAAAATTGTGCTCCCAGCCAGAAAAGAAGGGAAAATTTTATTTCCCTAGATAACTCCATAGTGTCTGTTTTTTAAAAAACAAAACCAAAAACCAACAAACATCCTCTACCCTGAGTCAAAGAATATACTTCCCTCAGAAAATTTAATGCTTTTATCTAGACTTTATTCATGTACTTGCCCAATAATGTCTAGAGAAAAGTCCAAACTTCAGGAATGAGAGCAGAAGATATAGCTGGTATTTCTTCCCTGACCCTCAGCTAAAGGGCAATTTTGGATTGCTGATGTGGGTCAGACTAATATGACAATTAAAAATCTGCTCTTTTTCCAATTCCATTTTCCTTACGCAAGTAATGACTCCCCCAAATCCAGTGTCATTATATAGAGGAGGGAGGGAGGGAAACACAGAGAGAGAGAGAGAGAGAGTAAATATAGGCACATGATAATACTATTCATACACAGAATTCGACATTTTCCTTTAACCTAAAGATACTAGGAGATTATTTAGATAGCAGCTATAATTGTCCTCATTTTTCCTTATTAAAAAGCCCCTCAACTCCCTTTGTAAATTTATCAAAATCTGAGAAGACAATATAATAAACCAATACTTTAGTTTCTACAGAAATTGGAATTGCAAGCTCTGTACAACTGGGTTCCAGCCTACTTTTCCCAACTTATTTCATATTATTTCATCTTCATTCAGAGCCACTGACAGATGCTGATTGTCAGGAATGACCCTCGTCACTCCCTCTTCCCCTGACTGTCACCAATAAGATGAAAACTTCAGGATATTTATCTGGGTGAATATCTTGGATAGGAGGCGTCTCTGCTTAGAATGAAAATGCTAAGCACCACAGATTTAGAGTTGGAAGAGATTTGTGAGATCATTTAGTCTAGCCCCATCATTTTGCAGATGAGGAAACTGAGGGCCAGAAAGTTTAAATGATTTGCCCAAAGTCACATAAGTAGTAAGTGGTATGTTCAGAATCTTTCAGCCAAATTGTCCTCTTAGTTTTTTTCTTTGCTGAACATGCTGCCTCCATGTCTGAGATGTACTGTACCTGCTGTCTCTTCATCTTGCCCTTTTAAAATCCCCTTTTTTAAATTTAAAAAATTTAAATGCCCTTAAGGCTTAACTCAGGTGCCACAACCTATAGGAAATCTTTTTTTATCCATCCTTTATCCTACCCCCCCCCCCCAAGTATTACAGCTCTTTTTTCCCCTTGAAATTACTGTCTATGTGAAGGCCAACTCCACTCACCCTGATCTATATCTTGCCACTGGACCCAGATGACTCTGGTGGAGAAAGTGAGTCTGGTGACTTTGCACATGCTTCCTCCCTTAAATACAATTCATTTGCAAGTTATGGCATCACCTTTTTGATGTCACGGTCCTCTTCTAGAATGAAGGACAGACAGCAACTTTCTATGTACTTACTTATATGTTGTACATCCAAGTAGGATGTAAGCAACTTAAAAGCAGGGTATCAGTGCCTAGCACAATGCCTTGCAAATAGAAGATACTTAATGTTTGTTGAATTTAACTGAATGCAAGGATATGAGCATTTGTACCTGCTCATAAGTTATAAATACAAAATGAATTTCAGCAAGACCTTGAAGTGAATGTCAACATTCCTTTGTAAAGTTTGCAGTCTAAGAGGTCGGGGTGCTTTCTCTCACTAAGGGTCTCTGGTTCTGGACTCACACAGGCTGGGTTCATCCTGGGGAAGCCAGTCCCTAAAGAGAAGAGTCGCACTCTTTTCATACTCTTTGTCTCACTATGCTGCCACCCAGGAGCCCCAGGGAAAATCTCTTAAAGCTTAGGTTTGGCATAAGTCTAGAACGTCCCCAAAATGATTTAACAGGCTCCCCTTTAGAAAGGTATTGAATGGACAAAGTAGATCAGGTACAGGATAGCTACTTATTTCCTCTATCACAAAAAATACTTAAAATTAAAAAAATTCATAAATGTTCATTGACAAATACTTAAGTCATGAAACAACTTAGAATTCTACAATGAGATGATTATGTTGAATTGCCCTACAGAGTAAATTATCTGTTCACAGATTCTGCTTGATACCTTTAATATTGTGTTTAGTTCATTTGTTTTTTAGTCATGTCCAGTTGTTTTCTTGGCAAAGATAGTAGAGTGGTTTGCTGTTTCCTTCTCCAGATCATTTTACAGATTAGGAAACAGAGGCAAATAGGGTTAAGTGACTTGCCCAGGCTCACACAGCTACTCAGTGTCTGAGGCTGGATTTGAACTTAACCAAGAGGAGTCTTCCTGACCCAAGGAATGGCACTCCATCCACCATAACATGTGTAGATTATATTGTGCTTTGTGTGAGATTGCTTCCACTGTATTTTACACCTGCGCAACAGCAGCCATCAGAGCCACTGATTGATGCTGATTGTCAGGAATGACCCTGGTCAATTCATGTGTTTGGTTCTTTTTATCTTGCAAAATCCTGGAACTTAAAAGCTACCTTGCTGCCCCATAATATCGTGTAGCTCCATAAAAATGAAGTTTTTATTGGTCATAGGAGCATAGGTTTTGAGCTTGGAGGGGCTCTTTGAGCTCAATTAGTTCAGTCACCTTATTTTAGAGATGAGGAAACTGAGACCCAGAAAGGTTAAGTGGACTGTCCATAGTCACACAGGTAACAAGGGAGCTGAAATTTAAATCCAAGTCTTCTGACTTTAAATCCAGCACACTTTTTTTGATCCTTCCCCTGTTAAATGCAAAATGCCCTGTTAAATGTTAAATCCCCTGTTGAAATGCAAATGCCCCAGGAAACAATCTCTAATATGATTGATCGGAAGCAACATGCTTACACTTTATTAAATATCACTGCAATCCTCTTTCCTTCTTAACCCTTCTTACACTTTATTAAATATCACTGCAACCCTCTTTCCTTCTTAACCCTACCAGTAATATTTTCATTCTTTGTGACTTTGACTTAACCTTTCATTTGGAGTTCTTAGCATCCCATCTCTATCAAGTTACCTAATAGATGAATATTGCTCTCTCATATTGGACCATTTCCTGGTGAAATTTCTGAGTAGACTTTACCTAGCTGCCCTCCTGGATAACTCATACAGTCCATGTCAAGGTCTCTCAAACAGGAAAGTCTTCCTTAGTTGTGTTAGACCTCTGACAGGTGACAAGGTAGCATAGCAACCTTGTGGTACCAGTTTCAGGTGGGAAGTATTTTCCTTCCAGTCTCAGTCCCTGGGGATCACAGTTTTTCCAAGGCCAGTATTTTCCCTTTAATTTAACTGTATGCCCATAGTAGCTTGTTAGCTGCTTCCAATAACCTCTATTAGTATCTGAAGCCTTTTGAGGCTCCATCTGGTGCTCAGAACCAGCTACTGATACTTGAACTATCTTTAAAACTTAAAACTAAAATTTAAAAACTTAAAACAGAAATTGATATTCATAAAGCATTTTTAAACTTGTGCAGATCATTGCAAATGAAATGGGGAAAGAAATAGGGAGATTAGTTTTCTATCCTCACCTCCCATAGATATCAAGAAAGATGTCTCTTAAGGGTTAGGCAGGGATGCACTCCCTAAAAGCACCCCATATTGTTAGTTATCAGTCATCTCAAGTCTTTTCCTTAGAGAAACTGCAGCTCATTATACAACATTCCTTTAACTCATAATTATTTTTAAAAACTGTCTTCTTCATGTTATCCTGAGCTGACATAGAGAAGAGACCTTTATACTCTCAGGTCAAGTTCAATCTCAAATGCCCAGGAGTCTTCCCATAATCCCACTTACTCTAAATGTGCCCCCTCTCCCCATATTGCATAGGAGATCATGCGAATTTTGCTGCTGGAAGAACCCTGGGTTGCACTTTAGTTTATCTTTTTGAGTCAATTTATATTAACAGCTCTAGAATGACATTAATGGTACATTTTAGAATAATGGAAAGATTCCATGTCATCCAAGATTCAAACCAATATATTTAAACCCTGATTTATATTAGGTGGTGAGTTTACATCTGTGTTGAAAAATCTGTGTTGAAAAATCCATGTTGGCTGGAGAATTCTGTGTCCATAATGTATATTAATGCTCTTCTCATGGGCAAAATATTTGTTCCTTAAGTGCTTAAGAAATAAACAGTTAAAGAAGTTATTGATGTTATTTTAATGCTCATGGGCAAAATATTTGTTCCTTAAATGCTTAAGAAATAAACAGTTAAAGAAGTTATTGATGTTATTCCTGAGTAGTTCAGTTTACAGCTAATATTGCACTATGGTCTCTTCATTCCTTTCTGGATCCTCTCACCTATTGGTATTCTCCTTTAGAAATTGCTTCATAAATACATGTTGTATCATCCAGATAATGGAAGCTCCTTGAGGGTAGGGACTGTTTTGTTTTTGTTTTTATATATCCCTGATGCTTAGAACAATGCTTTATACACGGGGTAGGTACTTTCTTCAAATCCCAACTAATTCCATCTTTTATAGGAAGACTTTCTCAACTTCTCTTACTTCTAGTGTCTTTCCTCTGATAATGATTTTTTTTGTTTATCCTGTATATAGCTTGTATATATTTGCATGTTGTCTCCCCCATTAGATTGTAAGCTCCTTGAGGGCAGGGATCATCTTTTGCCTCTTTTTGTGTCCCCAGCACTTAGCACAGTGCCTAGTGCATAGGAGGCTCTTAACAAATGTTTATTGATTGCTAAATTAATAAAAAATGATTGAATTGAATCATTTAAGTGCAAATCAGTTAAGCAATAATCATTTTTTTTAGCCTTGCTAGACACTAGGGATACAAAGACAAAAATAAAACAATTTCTGCATTCAGGGTGCCTGTATTTTAGCAAATAACTTGTATTCAACTATATGGATATAAAAATACATAGACACAACTACATAGATACAAAACATATAGATACAATTATATAAATACAAAAATATATAAAAATGAAATATAGATACAAACTGAATATGAGGTTTTCTTGGGGGTGGGTAGGCATTAGCAGCTCAGGATTTAGGAAAGGCCTCCCATAGGAGATGCGAGAATTGAAGGATGCTAGAAATCCTAAGAGGTAGAGCTGAGAAAAGAGTGAATTCCATGCATACAGATGGGAGATAGAATGAAGTGTATGAGAAATCATAAAAAGCCAGTTTGGTGGGACCAAAGAGTGTGTGAAGAGTAGTCAATTGATGAATGGGAGTAAAATGATAAGTTTTGAATGCTAAATAGTGGAGTTGGCATTGCTCCTAGAGGTCATTGAGAGCCACTAGAATTTTTTGAACAGGGAGTTGACATGGCCAGAGCTGTGCTTTAGGAATATCACTGGTAGCAGGGTGGAGGATGAATCGGGGAGAAGAGAAACTTGACAGGGTAGGAGATATGATTTTTAAAGCATTTGTCAAATAAATAGAGGCAACTGATTTAAGTAGGGTGTTGGTTTGGGAGTGCAGAAAATGGGAAACAATATTTTGTAAAAACTAACAACAACACAAGGAAATGATGCTAAAACAGTTCAAGAGATGCTAAGGTTTATGGAGGACAAGCTGTCAGATTATATAAGGATTTGTAATTATGAGTGAAAGGCAAGTATCTATGGACAGGCTTACACTTATATCTAAGCAGAATTGGAATACCAGCAACCTGCAAGGTAGATTTGGGGCAGGGCATGCGGTGAACATTTAACAAATAGCTCTCAGGAAAAAAAAATGTATGTACAAATTATTTTTTATTAGGCAATCGGGATTAAGTGACTTGCCTAGGGTCACATAGCTAGCAAGTGTCTGAGGCCAAATTTAAACTCAGGTCTTCCTGACTTCAGGCCAGGTACTCTATCCACTGTGCCACCTAGCAGCTAAGTTGTAAATACTCACACTGAAAATTTAACATTTAGATCAGTTGACCTTTAGAACTTGCTCCAGCACACTTCTGGTTTGAGAGGGCTTGAGAAGGATCTTCTGGCTAAAAATGTCTTTTACATGCAAGTGTTATAGTCAGAAATAGCCTTTCTTAGGGGCAGCTAGGTGGTGCAGTAGATAGAGCACTGACCCTGTAGTCAGGAGGACCTGAGTTCAAATGTGACCTCAGACACATAACGCTTAGTAGCTGTGTGACTCTGGGCAAGTCACTTAACTCCAACTGCCTCACCAAAATAAATAAATAAATAAAAACAAAACAAAACAAAAAGAAATGACTCTTCTTGGGGAATCATGTCACTTGGGGAATTGTGTATTCATTCATACATCCCTTCACTGAATATTTATTGTGCCTACTATTTGCAAAGCACTTTGTTTGGTGCTGGGGAGATACCATGACAAGATAAATGTTTGTGTTTGATATTTGTGGCTCTGTCAGGCAGTCACCTGTTAAAATACATATACCCCAGGAGAAAATTAATAGATAGGTTCTATAGCATTTTCCTGCTTTTACAGAGGGGGGCATTGAGGCCAAGAGAAGTTAAATCCCTTGTCCCAGGTCATGCAGGTAGAGAAGGAAATTGAAACCAAGTTTTCTGACACCAAACCCAGCATCTTTTAACTATAGCATAGACCCATTACCATTATGGGGAAAATTCATTAAGCCCATGGGAAAGCCAAGGAAAGACAACTGGCTGATAGCAAGGTCCTGACAATGGAAGATACCCACTGGTAGGGGTAGGATCAGTCAAAGAACTTTGCTTCAGAGGACAGGGCTAGGTTGTGGTGTCCCCAGAGTAAGATCTCTAGTCATTGAAGGATAAGCATCTATTGGCGGAAGGGGAAAAAGTCTTAGGTGGTACTGAAGGCAAATGTTGAATCTACTTCATAAGTTTGCCTAGACCTGCCCATAGGGGATAGCAAGATTCATCAAACGGAGAAAGAAATCTGGGAATTGTACAAAGCCTTCACAGAGTTGCCAAACTGATATCACTAAAGCAGAAGTCTATGTCATTCATCTGCTAAAGAAACTTCAGTGGCTCCCTATTGTTTCTTGTATTAAATACAAATTCCTGTTTCACATTGAAAGCCTTCAAATTTGGCTCTTACTTATCTTTCAAAATTCTTTTTATAACTCTTTACCTCATACATTACTATTTTCCACCTAAACCTGCCTAATTGATGTCCCCTACACACATTATTGCATCTCTCATCTCCGTGCACATGCTCTTCCTATGTTTTCCTTTTTCATCTTCACCTCTTGGAAACCCAAGCTCCATTTAAGACAGCTCAAGTGCTATGACCCACTTGAGGACTTTCCTAATCCTCCAGTTATTTGTATTATTCCCTCTCCTCCCCATCCCTCAGTTATTAGTTCTCAACTTAGGAAAAAAATCTATAAATTCATTTTGCATAAATTCTATACCCACTTCTCTGGGTGCATACTGTTTCTCTCAAGTACATTCCTAAGGGACAGGGCAAAGGCCCAAGAGGGCATTTTACTTTTGTTTCTGTATCTCAGCATCCAGCGTAGTGCCAGGCATATGGTGAGCAATTAGTAAATGTTTGTTGAATTATTTAAGTATACTAATAAACAACATGATAACAAAGTGAGAATTTTCTGAAAATGGGGTTCCAAGAGTATATGGACTCTCACCCAGATAGGATGGGAGTAAGAGCCTAGGGATATATATTGAAAACAGTACATCAAGCCTCATTTACTCATTCATGGGGCCTGTCCAAGATGAGATCAGTAAAAGAGTATGAGGTAAGTGAGGAATTGTTCCAGAGTAACAGATGGACTTTTTCGCCTGTAGAAGGACTCTCAACATTCTTCCAGGGACAGGCCCTGTATAGACTCAAACAGCGGTCAGAAGTACTACCATTTCCCCTTATTTCTTTTTCCATTTCATTTGCATTGTTCTGTATAGGCTTTTACACTGATTATACATATTGATTTCTGGGGAGTTTTAAATATACCTGAAATATTCTTATTTTATTTTTCTTTTCTGTATCTCTCCTTCTCATGTAACACCTGTCTATAACTTTTGCTCTTTCTCTCTTTCTTCCACTCTTCAATGCTTTACTTGTCAAATGTTCACTAAAAATGATATTTTAGAAGATGAATTAGAAGAGGAAGTGCCCAGAAAACTTGGCTGGCCTAGTGGAAAGGGCTGTCAGGATGAGGAGTCAGGAGGCTTGGATTCATATCTCAGCTCTGATGCCCGTGGACTGTGTGACCTTGGGCAAACTACTTCTCAGCCTCAAAAGGTCTACAGAAATAGCAGGTGGAAGTGATCTCTATTTGCACTAATATTTAATGATTGTGTTCCTTGCAGCTCTGATCTCGTTATTCTATGAGTTCTTTTAAATAATTTTTTTAAAATTATGAACTTAAAGATCAATAAATGTGCATATTTCAATTTACAAAGAACAGAAAAGAGAATTGTATATGACCCTGAATTTCATTATGTACAGTTTTTAAGAGTATATTAATTTAACAGGATAGTATCAAACCTTCCTGACTTCTCTGTACCTTCTTTAAAATTTCTTTCTCCTCTATTCTGTGTATTTCTGAGTGTTTCATTGACACTCTTTTCTTTCCTTTTTTTTTTTGCAATATCACCCCAATTTATTCTCCTGTACAATATCACCCCCCACCAAAAAATAAAAGTCATCCATCGTAACAAATAAGTATAATTAAGCAAAACAAATTCACTCATTGACAATATCTGAAAATGTATTTCTCATTCTAAACTTTTAGGCCATCATTTCTCTACCGAGAGTTGGAAAACATATATTATCATTGGCCTTCTGGAATCATGATTAATCAATTGCAATTATCATATTTCTTAAGCTTTTTTCAAAGTTATTTTACTTTACATTATTGTAATCATGGTCTAAACTGTTTTCGTTATGCTGTATGTATTAATTCATGTAAGTGTTCCCAGGTTTCTCTGTATTTGTTCTTTCTGTCATTTCTTATGGTGCATACGATGTAATACTACTGTGCCACTACAAATGATGAGAAGGATGGATTCAGAGAAACCTGTTTGGTTTTTCTTTTCTTCTATCATTAATTTACTGAGACACTGGGAATAAATTTCTGTTATGTGCAAAGCACTGTGTCAGGTTCTGGGGGAACAAAAACTAATAAGAAAAAGTGGATGAGATAGATTGTGGGTGGCCTTGAATAAATATCAAGATGAAGAATTTTCACTCATGTAGACAATAGAGATAAACTGAGAGTATTTGAGTGGAGCAGTGCATTAGGAAGATTACTCAGCAGCAGTGTGAGTTGTGGATTGGAGAAGGAATACATTGGAGCCAGGAAACCAAATTAGATTGTTATTACAATCATCCAGGTGAGAAGAGATGAGAGTTGGAACAGATACTTACAGTGAATGTTGATAGGAAAGGATAGCTATTAGTGATATTGCAGAGGAAGAATTGACATGATTTGGTAACTCTGTGGTAAGGCTTAGAAAGAGTCAAAGAGGACTCCATATTTATGAGTTTGGGTTACTAGTTGGTACCATCAATAGAAAGAGAGGAAGTATGGAAAGAGATCCTTTTTTTTTGGGAAAGATGATTGTTGGTGGTACATCCAGATGGAGATATTGAGTGAACAGTTGTGAATATATAACTGGACCTCTGGGAAAGGTTGGGATGGGGATAGAGATTTCGTAGTCATCTACATAAGGATGATAACTAGTTCCATGGGAATAGGTGAAATCATTAAAGAAGAGGGTTGGAAAGAAGACAAGAGGGTCAAGGATAGAACTTTGGAGGATACTCAAGTTTAAGAGTTGGAAGATGGATGAGGAGCCCATAGAAGAGACAGAAGAGTGTTTAGAAAGAGAATTGTAAGAGTACAGTATCACAGAATTCAAAGGAAGAGAAAGGACAGGGTAGTCAATGGTGTCAAATTTCATAGAGAGATCAAGGAGAATGGTGCATTAAAAAGTTCACTGGATGTAGTGATAAAGAAGTCATTAGTAACCATGGAGAGAACTGTTCCTGTAGATTTATGAGTAAAGAAACGTAGTCAACAAGTATTTATTAAGAGCTTACGTAGGCCTCAAACCAGTTGGTGGGTTAGGGGGATGTCTACCCCAAGCATATGAAGACTTCCTTTAGTGAAATGGGAGGATGAGAACAATTTGTTCCAACAGCCACAAAGGTGGCTGAAGCAGGAGCTGGGGAGGCCTTGGAGCTTGGTCAGATATCAAAAATGCCAAGGTCATCCACTGCATCCTGGGTCATCACCAATTCTCCTGACTTATCTTGCCACTGTACTTGGATGATTCAGGAGGAGAGAGTGAGGTTGATGACTTTGGGCAACTTTATCTCACTTCAATCCAATTCATGAATAAGTCAAGCTATTCCCCAGTGATGTCACTGGTCCTCTTTGAAAACAAAAGTCCAACAACAACAATGGATATTTGCCAGCTACTGTGTTGAGTGCTGAGTATAGAAAGAAAGGCAAAAACAGATTGCTTGTCATTTAGGAGCTCCCATTCTAATGGAGGAGACAACATAAGAAAAAGTGCACCTATAAGATCTATACAGTGGAAATGAAAGGTAATCTCAGTGGGAAGAGACTGGGCAGAAGGAAGAGGGTACTAGGAAAGGTCATCTTTGCAGGAGGTGGGGAGACCTGAAGGAAGCCAGGGAAACCAGGAGGCAGAGATTAAGAGGAAGAGAATCCTAGGCATGGGAGATAGCCAGTAAAATGCGCAGTCAGGAGATGGAATGGCCTGTTCAAGGAACAGAAAGGAGGCCAGTGTTACTGGATCACAGAGTCTATGGAGGGGAGGAAGGTTTAAGAAGATTGGAAAGGTAGGAAGAGGCTGGGTTATGAAGAGATTTAAAAGTCAAATAGAGGATTTTATGTTTGATCCTGAAGGCAATAGGGAGCCCCTGGTGTTTATTGACTAGTGGGGTGACACGGTCAGACCTGTGCTTTAAGGAAAAGCACTTTGGCAGCTTAGTGGAGGATGGATGTGGAGTGGGGAGAGACTTGAGGCAGGGAGACTAACCAGGAAGCTACTATAATATTCCAGGTGTGGGGTAATATGAGCCTGTATCAGGTCCGCAGCTTTGAGAGTGGAGAGAAGGAGACATACTGGAGGGATATCATACGACAAGGAGTGAGTAATTTGTGTTATAATTGTTGTTGTATTTATCTTTCCTTATTAGGCTGTATGTTCCTTGAAGGCAATAGCTGTCTTGTTTCATCTTTGTATTTCCAGGGTCTTGCATTGTACATGGTATAAACTTAATAGATGTTTGCTGGATTAAATTGATTGGTGAATTACCAGCAAAAAGTTTCTAGATTCTTTTTGCAGTATTAGGAAAAAAAAAGCTTTTTAGTCTTGATTGACTCAGCCTTTGAACAATATTTTGGCTGCTCCTCTAAGCAATTGCTTTAACACGAGCTGGATTACAGCTGGGCTTTATTGAGTTCACAGTCAGAAACTGAATTAAGCAGATGTTTATAAAACTATGTTGACTGATGTGGTGGTTCAGAAAAACCTCTGTTTTTTTGGACCAAGACTTTCTCGGAAAGGTTCATTGTTCATTCTGGACATTCCCTTTTTCTTTGCCAGAGCTCTCTACCTTTTTCCTTTTCTGACCTCTCCCTCTCCCCAATATCTGGCTAGAAACTCCAGTGCTCCATATCATCTTGTTATGGCATCTCTCTGCCTGTGATTGGTGAGAACCCAGATGTACCTGAGTGAGACCCTGCCCCTTCCTCTAAAAGACCTTCCTTTTGCATCCCTAAGCATCTACCTTACAGGGTTTTGTTTTTTTTTTGTGAAGACCAAATGAGGTGAAGTGTTTTACAAACCTTAAAATCCTACATGAATGCTATTATAAGACCACTTCATCCGAGGCTCAAAGATGTAACCTGTCTCTCTGGAGATCTAGTTGTATCCTTGTTTCTCTGGTGACTATAATCCAAATTGATCATTGCTTTTACCCTTTTATCCCAAACGCCTCTCTCTATCTCAAGTTGAGCCACGTGCCTTCTCTTAAATGTGTAAAAAATGTACCAAATAAAGACCTGTTGTTTTTAGAACATCATTGGCCATCTTCTGTGGAAATCTCTTAAGTTCTATAAAGCAGTTGTAATGGACTGACACAGATGATATTTAAAGATAATATACTTTATTGATATTATTTATAGTCTCTTCTTAACTATCAGAGAGGAGCAGTGGTGTGAATAATGGATAGTAAACAAACAGTAAAGAATTTTACCAAACAGTAAAGAATTAAAAAAATCATCACAATTTACTTGGGAACAATAACTCACATTTACATAGCACTTTCAAATTTACAAAGTTAAAAACGTTATATATAATAATGCATACTTTGGTTCCCTTTGTATGCTTTTATCAAGGATGCTCTCCACATGAACAATTTTGGCAAGGGTTTCATCAGCCTGAAAAAATAGACATTGTGTTGGTAGTTACTTGTATTTCTCATCCACCTTTTCCTAGGAAGCAACAAGTTCTGTTATTTAAAAAAAATTGATATTTTCCCTCTTTCCAAATATTTTGAAAACTGATCCTTTAATACCCTCAAAATTATGTTGCCTGGAACATGTGTATACTTGTCTGGTTCAGTTGCTCTTTGCTTCTTACATACCATTTCTACTTTTTCATAGTAGTAGAAACATCAGTTGCATAGCACTTTGGGGCCTGTAATATTGGAGTTCTAATGTGATGACTCCATTGTTGATAAAGAAAACAGTTTGCTTCACAAATGATATTCTGCAGCAGACCATATTTTTACATACAAAGGTGCAAAAAGTACAAGATCCTACTGTTCATTTTGATTGTCTGCTATAAAAAGTTGACAAATTTGATTTGGTAGAGCAAAATGTAGCTTTCAAGGTGGTCCTGCAAGCCTAAGATGTTAAGATTATAAAAAATCCTTTAATAGATAAAAGAGATATCTTTATCAAGCTTCTGATTATTAATACCAATTGAAACATAAAACAGGAAGATGTATGCTAACCAAGGTGGAGTACACCTTACAGAGAATGCAAATAGAGACATACATGGCATTGTTCTGCAAGTGCTTTTGACTGTGGGTAATATTGGTCTGATTGCATCAAGCCCTAGAAAACTCCAGTGCTCGCTACCTGAACCTCAGTAATTAAATAAGAAAAACCAAGTGAATGAAGAATGCTTATTGTTTAGACTGTGGTATTAGTTGGATAAATTAGTACATTATACACAGTAAATTTGTACATTTAAGCTTGGACAGTTAGCTATTAGCTCTATAATGCATATCTATATACTACATAAACTATATATTATATCTGTATCTATTTCCAATAGATATTGAGCAGGACCTAAAATTGAATAGGAAGCGGAGAGTGGACTGGATCTTATCTAGGAAATTGTCAGTGTTTTCAATGACCTCAAACTACTACCTAAACTAGAACGCCATCCTTTTAACATCAATATTTTTCCAGTGATGTTATATGACTAAAAATTATGGAATGTCACAGTTTTCAAAGAATCAGAATTATGGGTTGCCCAAAGGGTAGTGGAGAGAAATATGATGGGTTATAAACAGGCAACATATATAATAAATGACAAATTGTTCTCAAAAAGTGGTATAAAAGATATCATTTAAGAGATATATGACTAGAAAAAGTCAGTCGCATAGCAAGAGATGACTGATATGTATAGCCTCTGATTGACAGATTAAGTTTCCCAGTACGTTGAGTGAACATCTGTGCAGATGTATAGAAGAACGTGACAAAAATCAGACAGGATGAGAAAGTAAAGATCTGCCCTGTTCAAGAGAGTAACCACTTTGATAGTCATAAGTTAATGAGCAAAGATTTAGAGTTGGAAGTAGAAGTATCGTGCGGTTCAAATGAGGTAATGGATGTAAAGCAATTTGCAAACCTTGAAGTGCCTTATAAATGACAGTTGTTGTTGTTATTGTTATTGTTATTATTGTTGTTATCATCCTATAATGACCAGGCCTCCAGTCTGGTTATGACTTCATATCCTGAGCCTTCTTTCTACTGCCCTTCTGTTGAGCTCAAGCAGTATATATAGAGCAATGCAGCCACGTGCTGATAAATGTTTAACGACCAGGATCTCCTGGGGAAAAAATGTATGCACACACATATACTTTTAAGTTTAATCTGAATTATTAACATTTTTCCTAAATCTAGACAATTAACAAAATAATCAAGCCTTTATTTTTAACAGTTGTGATTTCTGAGGCATAAATAAATATTCACACTAAACATTTAACAAACTAGTTAGAGCCGGCTTCAGTACACCCTTGGTGGAAGGGGTTTCAGAAGCCATCTGATCTAAGCTCCTTATTATACATATATGGAAACTGAGGCTCAAGGAGGTTAAGTGACTTGCCCAAGGTCCTGCAGGCAGTAAGTGAGAGAGGCAGAATTTGGACCTACCAACTTTGACTTCAGAGCTAACGTACCTTTCGTTGTGCCAAATACAGATCCTTTGGGTACTGAAATCTAAAAAAATATAATACTATTTTATAAGCATATATCAAAAGGTTTTGCTTGAATTAATATTAAAACATTGCAAATTATCTAAGCACCCATGGTTTGGGTATAGGAGAGAAATAGTCCTGGGACAAGGGAGAAAAACACAGGGAAACATATTCACTTTCAATATGTTGTGAAGTGCATTGTCCATAGCTGGTTAATTAAGAGTTGATGGTATACCTGTTGCAGATGCAGCCTAAAATTTAAGTCTTTCTGCATTGGCAGAGGCCTTTCCTAGCTTGGCCAGCTCAGCTCACTGGGGTCTGAAATAAATCTCGATAACTGATAACATAAACATCCCTTTAAAATAGCAAAGTGTTTTCCTCTCCATGTAAGATGTCATGAAGCATATGGCTCACAGGGCAGGAGATCTGAGAAAGTGCTATAAATTATCCAGCAATAAGAATGATAATTTCCTGGGGCTGTTTTTCATCTACAATGCAGATGTTGGTCCCTGATGTTGTTGGTTGTAGCTGAAGCATTGTAATCATTGTAATGTGTGTGTATGGGGGATGATTTCACAATGTTGTGTTACCAGTTGGTGCTGTTACTTTGGGGATACCATCAACCCTTCAGACCCAAGTGAGACGCGTGGAGAGATATATGGCTATCCTGTTCAGTCATGCTGCATGCAACTCTGACAAGACCACACCCTCAGCTCAAGTACACAGCACAAGGGAGCATGGGGATTACCAGAACTTGAGAAGCCAAAATGAATCACTGTGAGACTCTTGAGTCTTTCCCATATACCTTGTTTCTCTAAGGAAGATATGGAGCCTATATCTACACATATGTATATATAATATATGGCTTATATGTGGAAGCTTTCTTAGAAAATTTTATATATGTATACATATATATGTATGTGTATACAGCTTATCATGCTATACTAGATCGAGGACACTACTCTAACTGACCCCTCTTGGATAAGAATATATAGGATCACTAGGTATGGTAGCATAATCCCTGAAACTGATAGATGACTTGAGCTCAGAGAGGTACAGTGGGACTGAAGCTGCCTGCACTAAGACTAGCATCCATATGGTAAACCCTCAAGGGTTTCCAAGAGATGCCTGCTAATAGGGAAATCTATGAATAAAAATCAAACAATTAACTTCAAGGAGCAGGAGGCCACCAGGCTGCTTCAGGAGGGGTGAACTAGCCAGGGTGGGAAATGGAGTGGGCCAATGCTTCCGTGCTGATTAGCAGTAGGATTGGGCCTTGAGTGGCCTCTGCTCTTAGCCTGAGTGAGTAAAGGAGACTCAATCTCAAAAAAAAAAAATCTATAGGATCCCCTTACCACTATTGGGAAACACTTTCTAGAGATCCCTGCCATTAGGGAAATCTAGGAATAATAATTAAACCATTAACTTTCAGGTAGTGCTTTGTGATTTACAAAGTTCTTTCCTCACAACCACCGCGCAAAATAAGGGTCATAACACCTCATTACCTAACTTACAGGAAAGTGAGGAAAGTGCTTTGAAAGTGCACAATTCAAATATGAGCTATTTTTCCAATGATCAATCAATCCTCATTAAACATCTATTATGCACCTACTATGTGCTGGGTAAAGGACTCAACATTGATAGTCACCTAAAAGGCAATGGAAAGAAAGATGCCAGGTGGGTGTAAAGCTGCAGCACATTCTCAAGGATTAAGAAATAATGTGAATGATACAATCAAAGAAAAAGAGGGCTGGTTAATTTCTTAGGATTCAATTCAATAAACATTTATTAAGCAACTACTATGTACCAGGCACTATACCAAATGTTGGGAATACAAATAAGAAAAAGACAGTACCTGCCCTCAAGGAGTTTATAATCTAATGGGTGAATACAACATGCAAAAGGAGACTGGAAAGCAGGACACAGCGGGTAGCAGGCATGGGGGTTTCTTGCTTCGTGTTGTTGAAACCAGGCAAAGCAGCAGATGAAAAGTGGAATGAGCTGAAGGTTTGGGGAGGAGTTTGGTACTTTGCCCTCCAGCCTTCTACTCAGAGGGGAGAGGAGTCTGAGGGAGGTGGTGTCAATCAAGGCTTGAGTTAGCAGCATGGTGGGTGATGAGGTTAGAAGTGATGAGCTTATCCTGGCAGGGGCATTTTGCAGGTCTGTCTTGTTTCAATTTAGGAGATAGAGATAGAGGATTAGACCTGTGATTTCATTGGTATGAGGAAACTCCCTCTATCAATGCATTTTTTTCTCCACAATTTATGGTCTTAGAGCAGACCTGTACAACTTGGCAGTAGGTAGGGGCCAAAATTAAAATAGGCTAAACTTCTTCTGGCCACAGATAGGTTAGACTAGAGAGAGACTGACGATGGTTGTTTGCTATGGGTCACGTGACAAACAGGAGAGTACACAGCGGCACCCTTCCGTTTTTCATGGCCCAAGAAATTCTTTGGTGGACAGCAAGGGGCCCACAGGCCATTTGTTGGACAGGTGTGGACTGGCCCAGGGTTATAAAGTCAGCATGTAATAGAATCAGGATTTGAACTCAGGTCTTTCTGTCTCTGGGGCCTGCTCTCTATCCATTATAACACACTGTCTCTTGTGTATAATGAGGCATAATAAACAGCCCAAGTATTGTAGAGTGCCTAGAAGTATATTATTATCTAATATCTATTATCTAATTAGTATCTAAGGGCCAGGTGGATTCTTTAGCACAGAAGTCTCTGGAGTCTGCATATGTTACCCCAAAGCCAGAGGAGCTCTATTTATTACATCTTATAGTATCCCTCAGTACCATACCTCGCCCAAGCCCACCAAAGGATTAAAAAAAATTCTATAATATTCAAAGTGTCAAGAGTAAGACTTTCAGATTTTTTTTCACAGAGGATTTACAAAATGCCAAGAATGGTAATGATAAGGTGGGGAGAGGCTATGATCTGCACCAATGACATCACAGATCCATCTAGGTCTCTGAGTAAGAAAAGAGGAAAGTGGAGGTACATGCTTTCACTTTAATGTTTTGCTGCCATTCATTTTTTTTTTTTTGGTGAGGCAATCGGGGTTAAGTGACTTGCCCAAGCTCATACAGCTAGTAAGTGTTAAATGTCTGAGGCCAAATTTGAACTCAAGTCCTCCTGACTCCAAGGCCAGAGCTCTATCCACTGTGCCACCTAGCTGCCCCATGATGCCATTCTTTTCTAAGAAGTCTAAGTATTAGCTGGACACCTTAAGGCCTCCTTTAAATTCCAAATAAAGCTTTTGAGCTTTCAAATAATCCTCCCCTCTCCCAGTATTGAAAACCTCTACAGTATTGAAATTCATTCATTCAACACATTCATTGCATACCTTCTCCATAGGAGGCACCACAGAAGACGAAAAGAAGGGTAAGAGTTTGGTCCCTGACCTCATGATGATTACCATCTAATAGAAAAATCTAGGTTTAGTTATCTTACTGTTTCTCAGAGGAGATTTTTGAGTTTTCCTTTTGGCTGTAAAAACCATAGCTATAAATTAAAGTTGGGCTGGAGATTAGTGAAGGTGGACCTTTGGGTTGAATCCTCTTCATATATGTCTCTATTATTTTAGCAGTAAGAAGGCAGGTTGGTGAATCTCTTTCACTTGGTTGAATACTCAGGGGCCTGAGGGATCCTACCAGACTCAGCTCATAAGTCTTATCTTCTTCAACACTTCCAAAGATCTATATGGGTACAAAGAGGGGCTGATAAAGATTTCACAACTGACATTCTAGGATAAAAAATGTACCCATGACACACTTTCAAGTTTAATCTGCATTATTAACATCTTCATCACTTTCTTAGGTCAACAGTCAGCAAAACAAAAAATTGAGTCCTGATTTATGTTTGTTGGTTTCTGAGGTGTGATTGCTTCCATTGAAAATTTAACAATCAGCTTTCTGGGCCAGTATGAATTGGCTTCAGCATACCTCTGGTACTCCCTCTACTGATGCAGGTTATATCTCCTCCATGGTTCTTCATGAATAGTTGTGGATAAGAACAATAACAGATCTCTTACTAACTTTTTGGTGAGCTAGGCTAGTCCTTAGTTGATAGACAAACTGTTTATTGTCAAGGTGGGTAAAAAGAACCATTTCCCTTTCATTTTTCTTTTACCTGTGACCTGGAAAAAGGAACTATTAATACTAATAACCGACATTTTGAAAAACACTTTAAAGCTTTAAAAGTATACATATATACATATATGTTTGTATATATTAGGTAATTATATAATCCATATTATATAAATATGTTATGCATATGTTATATACTATTATTGATATATTATGATCTTAAATATGTATATATGTATATATATATACATATATATATAAATCTTATACAAGCTTCACAACAATCCTATGAGGTGGAGATAATTATGATGCACATTTTTTTTTTGTTTGTGTGTGTGTGAGGCAATTGGGGTTAAGTGACTTGCCTAGAGTCACACAGCTAGTGAGTATTATGTGTCTGAGGCTGGATTTGAACTCAGGTCCTCCTGACTCCAAGGCCAGTGCTCTATCCACTGTGCAACCTAGCTGCCCCTATGATGCACATTTTATAGAAGAGGAAACTGAGTCTCAGAGAGGTTGAGGTACTTGCTCCAAGCTTACACTGCTAGTAAATATCCTGAGGTGAGATCTGAATCTAGATCATCCTGACTCCATGTATAGTGCTCTAGCTTTACTTTCTCCCACGATTTAAATTCAATTTAAATTAACATGCTGTGAAACAATGTACATTGAAAATGACTGACTTAAACAACTTAAATGTTCGTATGAATTGGTAAAAAATATTAAAAAGAACATTTTTTTTACATTCCAAAAGTCACATGTCTTTGGTCAAATTCAAGAAAATTCTTCATATGAATAGCGCTCTCTGTATTGGGGTGTGCGTTACATGGTCTGCCAGTGACTGCTATACCTGAGACAGTTTATTACCTACCCAGTTCCTGTCTTGGTTTCTCTGATGAGCTTACAGCATGTGTCACTGTAACTTATGAGAGGAGGAAAAGTTCTTCAAAAATGAGTCATTATGCGTATTTGATTTTCCAAGATTTTAAAGTCAGGGCTGTTAAGTACTCAAGGGGCCAAGAAAGAGAGAGAAAAAAAGATTTATGCCAGGCTGATGGAAAGATCATGTGAACGGCAGTAGCAGTCCAATGATTTGCTTTGGAAAATGAATTAAACTTAATGTTTACTCAAGTATACACTATTTGTAGCTTACTCAAAGTGGGACTAATGAGATATTCTTTCAAAACAACTTGACAGCCATGAAAAGTGGGACAAGATAAAGAGGAGATGCAGTGTGGAGGAGAAGCAATGGGGAGTCATGAATAGAAAAATCACTGGAGTGTGAGTCAGGAGTCCCGGACGTGAATCTTGGATTTCTCTCACTAATTAGCTGTGTGATCTTGGGCAAGTTACTTTACTTCTCTATTTCTCAGTCTCCCGGTCTGTAAAATGACAGGGTTGGACCAGGTGACTTGTAAGGTCTCTTCTAGTTCTAATGTTTGGTGAGCAAATCCAGGTTAAG
Source organism: Vombatus ursinus (assembly GCF_900497805.2). NCBI lineage: Eukaryota > Metazoa > Chordata > Mammalia > Diprotodontia > Vombatidae > Vombatus > Vombatus ursinus. Next base: position 22,365,687 of record NW_020954953.1, on the reverse strand, counting down.
GAGAAAAATCTGTACAGGAGAGTTTCCCCCCATTGCCACATTTCAAGAAAGAATTCAGGGGCAAGCCCAATCCAGAAATACTCTGGTTCAGAGGTTCTGAATTTTTAATTCTACAGAGGCACCTCCCTTTGACATCAGATTAAATTTCATAGGCTTTAAAAAACTGTTTTTCAGTGTGAAAATTTTCCTTCTCTACGTGCCCCACAGCCAGCGTATGGAACCTGAGATGAGCTGGGGAGGATGAGGGATTCTTAGGGAATTGCAAAGATATTATTGAAAACCATCAGGGCCCTCTGGCCTTTATTCAGGAAGCCCTGTGCTGGAATGTTGGTAGCAAAATCACAGGAGGAAAGAGACCTTTTGCCACGTAACCCACTAGAAACCTGAATCCAAATGCCTAATTTCATTTCCCAAAATTGCAGGAAGGCTTCTATCCTATTAGAACCAACCCTTCTCTGACTTTAATGAGGCTGACAAAATGGGTGTAAATGTCAGGAGAAAATATCTCTTCAGATAGTTATTTGACTTTAAGTGACTGATAACTATTGATAGGTTTATGTGCTAAATAAGGTTCAGACTGGCTCGGTTCTGAGCAGAGATTGTGATCATTAAGGGAGAGAACTGCTCCAGACCAAATGGGGACAATGCTTGCAGGAATAGGAGCGGCCTTGGAAAAGATAGCTTATATTCATGTGATCCAAAAGTCACAACAATTTTGAGTAGTGATCAGTCAATCAATAAGCATTTATTAAGTACCTACTATGTGTCAAGGCATTATGCTGGTGCTGGGGATATGAAGACAAAAAATGAAACAATTCCCACTCCCATTTCCCCATCCTTCTTAAATCCTATGACCTACTCTTTTCACTGTCCTTCAGCCACACAAGAGATCTAACCATTGCCCACAAGGGACCCACTTCTTTAATTAGAAACTTTGGCATTCCCCTATCTGACCACAGTGTCCTGTCATCATTCCACTTCTCCCTATGCCTTGACCTTTCTAAACCTATTCTTTGCCTTCATTGAGACCTTCAATTCCTCCACCCTTAGATCCTGTTTCCTGCTCTGACTTCACTTTCCCCTCCAATTTCAACTCTATACTGTGTTCTGCTCTTGAATCCTTGCTCCTCCTCCCATCTACACTCACCTCTTGCCAAACTTCATTTCCATACTATTCCCGCCACCTGCCTCCTCTGTTCCTATGCAAGCTGCTAAATGCAGCTAGGTCAAGTCTGGGTACATTACAAATTCACGGAATCCAACCACAACTGTGCCTTAACTGCAAAGTCCTTTTATCCCATCCTAATTGATTCCCTATCTCACTTTGTTAAGAAGCCATTCTAACCCTTCTCTTCCCAATCTGATACATTGGTGGAGGAATTTTCACACAGATAGTTAAAATTAAAATCCGGCTCAGATACTTACTAGCTGTACTACTGCCTTGGGCAAATCACTTAATCTCTGTTTGCCTCAGTTTCCTCTACTACATTATGGGGATAATAATAGTACCTACCCTGCAAAAAAGTTGTTTTGAGGGTCAAATGAGGTAATATTTGTGAAGTACTTAGCACAGTTTCTGGTACATAGGTACTACATAAATGGTAGTTATTATTATTCTTATTATTCTTATTATTTTCTTTTTTGATGAAGTCAAAGGTCTGGATAAAACAAAAGAAAGGGAAAAAACCTCCAAAACCTCAGATCAAAAACCTTTTGAATCTTAGTTCTTACCACAGTGCCTTGAGCAGAATATCATAGCTTTTGAACTGGAAGGGTTCTCAGAGTTCAACCTAGTCCAATGTCCTAATTTTACAGATGGGAAAATTGATGTCTAGTGAAGTTACAAGACTTACCCAAGGTCAACAGGTGGTGAGCCTTGGAGGTAGGACTTGGATCTAAGTCCTCTATATTCAGAGCCAATGTTCTTTCCATTTTAATATGCTGACATAATAGATGTTTAATAAATGCTTGTGGAATTGAATTAAGTTGAGATGTGGTAGAAGATGAAGGGTGGATTGGCACCCAGTGAAACTCAGGACAGGAAAAGAAGGAAAAGGCCAGTGGAAACCAAGGCAGCACCCTTACAATTGGTTAGGCAATCAGACTAACCATCTGGTGTGCCTTTTCTTTCAAAATCTTAGATTGGTCTGAAAGAAATTTTGGGTATCCCTTTGGGTGCCGTGTATTTAGTGATATGGGCTTTCTTATAGAACACGGCAGCTATATATGGAAGAAGAAGCACTTTGCTCCCTGACTCACCTGTTTCATGCTACTTTTTGTGACCTGGATTAATATATTGCAGTGAAATGACTTAACATTGCATTATTGGTGCTTGGATGCAAAAGAGGATTGTTCAGTTAGGGACATAATGCAATGTTAAATTATCAAGCCTGGAAGGAATTTATGGAATTAACAAAGATGAGAAAAGAAAAATGCTTTAAGTCCCCTGTTCCTCTTAAGAAGTTGTAAACAGTTACTTTTACAGGGCCCAAATATTTACAGCATACACGAAGGAACTATAACAATAATGCATTCCAATCTGGAGTTTATATTTTTTGTGTGTCTTGCAAAGACCTTAGGGTGATGGGAATAGAGGGAGGGGACATTTAATTTCAAATAAAGAAACTTTTTGCTTTCAGTTACATATTTTAGACTCTTCTCATGGGCTTGGACAGTAGTGCTGAAAATTGAAATGGGGGAAAAAGAGATCAAATCAATGACATCAACTGCTTAGAATAAACCTGTAGTCACTCCTGCCTGGAGCTCTCCTAGTTACACTCAAGTGTGTTTCTGAATTATTAGTTCTGTTTGCCATATATCAAAATGACTTAAGGCTACTCAGTTTCCACAATAACTAATAAATTAAGTGTTCTAAATACGTGAACACATGTTCAAGGCCCTGTTCACATATTATCACTCACAATACCAAATTCAACAACAACAAACTTGGAATGGAAGCTTAAGTGGACAGTGAGCATATTCCTTTATAGGTATGAGTAATGGTTAAAACTGTTAAATGGTGTTTCAGAAATTACTGAACCTGTCCTGGAAAGGAGGAGTACTTCTCTCCTTTGCTTGTAGGTTTTAGTGTTTAAAAGAAAGATTATAAGTTTCTGGAGGCTGTCCTACACTCATAAAATGAAGGCTCATTTATTTTGATGATATAAACTAAAGAAGACATCTACATGAATTATTATTATTATTATTATTATTATTATTATTGGCGAGACATTTGGGGTTAAGTAACTTGCCCAGGGTCACACAGCTACTAAGTGTCAAATGTCTGGTCTGAGGCCGGATTTGAACTCAAGTCCTCCTGACTCCAGGGCCGGTGCTCTATCCACTGTGCCACCAGGCTGCCCCCTTTTACTTGAATTATTAATATAATTGCTTAAATATTCCATATGACTATGAGCACACTGATTTAGTCTGAGAGATGCAAGAACCAGACTTGAGTCTCCATACTTGTATTTTGTGTTCAGTGTTTGGCTTACTCTTCCCAGAAAGCCATCCGTTATAGCAAAGATTTGTTTTTAGAGAAAAAATAAATGAGAACATAGTTCAGCAAAACTATCAATCTATATAAGAAAAGCCTGACATATATGCAATGTTCCATACTCGTGGATCTCCGCGCAGGAGTTGGGATAGGTGTCTTCTCATGTTGGTTATTTGGGACCAAAGCTTGCTCTTTGTAAGTCTGACATATTAATTTCTGATTGTTTTGTGGTGGTTATTTTCTCCACTTAAATTGTCACCTTACTTCACACAACTTCAGTTTTCTCTTCTGTACAATGGGATAATAATAGCTTTCTTTCCCCTCATCCTAAAAAAAAAGTACTTGAATATAGGGCGGCTAGGTGGTGTAGTGGAGAGAATGCCTCGTCTGGAGTCAGGAAGATTCCTCTTTCTGACTTCAAATATAGCCTAACTAGCTGTGTAACCCTGTTGCCTCAGTTTCCTCATCTGTAATATGAACTGGAGAAGGAAATGGCAAACCACTCCAGTATCTCTGCCAAGAAAACCCCCACAGGGTCACAGAGTGTTGGGCATGACTGGAAAAAAATGACAAGAAGAAGTTAAATGCAAGGTAGTTTGTGAGGGAGAGTACTATTAGTTGGGGAGATTAGAAAAAGCTCCATGCACAAGATAATGTTTGAGCTGTATCTTGAAGAAAGAGAGGAATTCTATGATATATAGGTAAGGAGTGAATGTATTCTCTATGTGGGTGACCACCAGGGCAAAGGCACAGAGAACAGAGAAAAAGGTTTTTTTTTTTTTTTTTTGTGAGAAACACAAGATGGTCAGTTTGGCTAGATCACAGAGTGCAGGAGGGGAAATATTGTATAATCATGTTGACAAGATAAAGTGGGGTTAGGTTACATAGGGATTTAAAAGCTAAATGGAGAAGTTTATATTTGATCCTAAAGGCAATAGGAAGTCATTGATATTGATTCACATGATCAGAGCTGTGCTTAATGAAAAAATACTTTGGCAGCACCATGTAACCCAGGGGGCAGAATGAGAAATATCAATGTCTTTAAGATATCCTAAACATTTTGGATGAGAAAAATGGTGTAGGCAATGATCTAGCGCTCATTAAAATGGCTGATTCAGCTAAGTTAAATGAATCAAGATCATGTGCCCATTTCCCCCCTCTGGTAATGTCTCTTGGATTTATACTTGTTTGGTTAATGACTGGAAATGACTTGAAAGGTATCTATTTGTGCAGAGAATTAATGGTCACATAAATCTGGCATTTAAACACCTTACCATGCTCTTCCAAAACTCTAACAACTTACTCATTGCCCAGGGGAGGATTATGGAATCCAATATTTCTAGCATGTAGAAGGGTCCACCCCCAGAAACCTCAGTTGCTCATAAGAAGGTCTACTGTGCAAATAGATTTCCCACCAATGTCTAAATGCCCACTAAAATGTCTTGCATTAGAGACTTTAGATAGCTAATAGCCATATTTGTCAAAGTGCATATGTCCTTTTACCATATAAGAATGTAGCATGAGGCTGCACAGTGGACAGATAAATGCCTGGTATTCAGTTTTTCCATCACATTCAGCCTTGGAAAAGGATTTCTTTCTGTGATTTCTAATAATATTTGTGAGTTTGGTCATGTACCACGTCATAAGATGGTAGAGACATGAATCCTGGGGGAGATTATTTGGGAAAAGAAACTGACCTTTCTTAGGTCTAGAGAAAACCTCATTCAGACTGTGGCCAAGGCTGTTTTCCTGACTAAATTCTTTCAACAATGACCCTTTGCCTCCACTCCTCATCTTACCAGGTAAGGAAATAGGGAGAGAAATGCTTAGGCAGCCTCAGGCTGGTTCCAAAATGATCGCTTGCTTTTTATGAGAAAGGGGGTGGGGATCATTTCCATGGAAATTAGTTTTTTGACTCTGTCCATAGGTATCATAAAGCATTGCTGAAATTATGATTTCTATTTTGGGCTGTGTTCCAAAGATTTAAACTCTGTGCTAACTTCTGAGAGGGATGACAGCTACTTGAGTGGCCTAATCAAATATAATCCATATGACTCGATTAAAAACGTGTTCATCTGAAGGCCAAAATGTCATTGTATATCTTATCCTAACATTAAGCTCATTTTTAAAAAGGCTTGTCCTGTAAATTTGCATATTTATAGGTGTATATGTGTACTTTATCTGACAGACGATTAACTTTTGGATGATGAAAACTCATTAAACTGTCTACCAAGGGATGGAGAATCTGGGGTCTACACTATTGGAGGGAACAATCACATGGATAAAATGATGGTCCTCAAATCATGAACTGATTCTCTCTCTCTGTCCACACACCACACACACACACACACACACACACACACACACACACACACACACACACACA
>NW_020954953.1:22342619-22359795 GCF_900497805.2 Vombatus ursinus | reverse complement strand
AGTTACCGAGTGATAGGATTTTAGACCTGGTAGTTATCTTAGAGATGATATGGTTTAGTAACCTTATTTTCCAGATGAGGAATTGGTGACCCAGAAAAGTCATATAAATTTTGATTAAGTTTGTTTAGATGACAGAGATGAGATTTGAACTGAGATCTTTTGACTCCAAATCCATTTCACTTTCCACACTACAAACGTATACAGGAGGTCTTTATTTTCAAAGACTAGCTGTCACCTGAAAAAGTCTATTTAAAGGGAATCCACTTAAAGTAAGGACCAACATTTCATTGTAAATACTGAAAAATGATTTGGTTGGGATATTATCTTGAACAATGGCATTAAAAATTATCAAAATAAATTTTATTTTATATTTAATAAAATCAGGTTATAATTGCAGTAATGCATTAGTCCTTAGACTGAAAAAAGATTGAATCAATTGTTGATTTGGGGAAGGTGTAGTTTTTACAGAGAAATTATATTATATCATGAGATGATATCTTCACTTCCCATTTGACTTTTCTCATCATAAAGAGGGTCATTACAGTAAAAATAATTCAGGGCTTCATCCATTTCCCCAAGAGTTTCTCTTGATCCTTTGATATTAAAATAATTCTCTTGAAACACCTATGTACAATCAGTGGGAGACTGACCCATGAATTGTAGACCTTGATGGATGGTTGGAGATGGATGCTAATGTTAAGTGGCAAAGGATGTTTGAATGGGGCCTGAATTTATAAGAAGTCAGTTCATTAGTGAGTACTTTCCCGCTGATGAAGCCTTTTTTGTCCTTACGTAATCTTGTAAGGAAGAGAATAGGCCTCACAGCCAGAGTTCAAGTCCTGCCTCTGACAAATACTGGCTGTGTGGTTCTGGACAAGACCCTTAACCTCTCAGTACCCAGGCAAATCTGTCTACAAACTGCAAACAATCACAGAGTTGCACAGGACTTTGCAAAGGTCCAGATCAAAGCAAAATGCAACCTTGTAATTAAGGGGACTCTGTGTGTGTGTGTGTACAAACACATATACACATTCTACATACAGTAGAGCTCAAACTGGAGAATTTTAACATTTGGTGAGAATTTTAACATAACATTAGTCAGAGAGGTTTCTCTTGGTATGTATATTTTAGGACTAAAGACCAAAGAGAATTTATTATCCTCTGCAGATAAACACTAACACATTAATGAATTAGAATTCTGTTTATTGCCTTATTCTAAAGAATAATCCTTTGTTGACTTAAATGAAATTGTATAACTTAGTTATGTAAAAACGCTTTTGCCAGAATTCAGTCTGGATGAAATTCTAACCTATCTTTACATCTTCAAATTCATTTTTCCCTATTGACAGGTGTTCATGATTATAATGAGGATTGTAGACTTTATTTTAAACAAACAAATGATTAGAATTGATCATAGAAGTTAAAACATGGCCCTAATGAATATATTCATTAATTGATCTTTCCTTCCTGAGGGAACAGAAGGGAGTAGCCATTGCTTGAGAGATTGGAGATTGAATGTGTAATGTGGAGATGGTGAAGAATCTAGAGGTTGAGAAGAAGATGAAAGAAGCTACACATTTTTTTTTGGCTAGGCAATTGGGGTTAAGTGACTTGCCCAGGGTCACACAGCTAGTAAGTGTCAAGTGTCTGAGATCAGATTTGAACTCAGATCCTCCTGACTCCAAGGCCAGAGCTCTATCCACTGCACCATCTAGCTGCCCCAAGAAGCTACACATTTGACTATAGAGAGCAGAGGTAGTCTGGGAGGAAATGAAGTAAAAAACTGCATAGGCTAAGGCAAGCCAGAAGAAGACTTTGGGGAAGAAAAAATTCAGTCAACACAATGTCAGAACAGATCCAAGTATAAAACAGATTTCCTTTTTGTAGAATATTGAGCAAGCTTCTATTGTGTTTCCTTTAATGAGTCCCTGAGATTTCTCTAGTGCAAACCAATAGTTGTTAATCTATGTTTTCTGAGTGGGGCAGTAGGTAAGGGTCCAAAGACATTTTAAAAAATGGAGGCGTTCATGGTCACAGCCACTGAGACTGTCCATGGTACTGAAGTTAAAAACCATGTTGGTTTGGGGGTACGTCATTGCAATCATTTAATCTTCAAAGTGGTCCTTATTTGTGAACAACTAAGTGCATTTTCCTCCTCTAATCTAATTTCACAAAAACACTAACAACCCATTAAATAAGAAAGGATTGGTTATAGCATCCTTCTTTTATAGATACAGAAAATGAGGTACCAGGCTATTAAACAACATCTAATTTGGTAACATGTATGCACAATTGTATATTTTACATATTTCATGCATTTCTACATATTTCATAGCAAAACCTCTTCATTAATTCTACCTCAAATCTGTGAAGAAAAGCTGCATTTTTTCCCCATGAAATTATTTTAAAGGTGGCCTTTTCCATGGAAAAGGCCCATGGCCCATGGCGGGCCAAAGGCTCAATCTATGTTTGCTAATACAGTTTACAAGAACACTTCCCCAACATTCCCCCACTGTCCATGCCCTCTAGGCATTCAGAAGGCCAACCACATCATCTTCTCATCCAGAGCCATGTGTTAATAACACAGGCTGAGACCAGGGCTGAATAAAGCAGAAACTCCTTCTGATGCCAGCCACTGCACCTGGCCTCCAGAGCCTGTAGTCTCCCAGAGATCTTATGCAGCTGCTGCTTTTTCAAGGCAGCAATGTCCATCCCATTCACATCTTTGCCAGAGCCCTCTTCAGGATTCACCGTGCCTTCAGTTAATATGGGGGTGTCCTCACCACAGGCTTGATCTTTCAGGGATTTGCTTACTGGAGAGATGAGTCTTCTTGGTCTGATGCTACTGAAGATAGATGAGGAAGTGGCCAGGTAAGAAGCAGGAACCAGGATACTGGACATGTAGGTTGAGCTCCGTTGCAGCCAGTTAATCCAAAGAGATCTTGCCCCATCACTATGATCTCCTAACAGGAGGCAATCAGGAATACACATGTAGAAAGACAGAGGCAGATTGTCCTACATTTCTCTGGCCTCCTCATTACTGACTCCTCTGGCCACCTTCAGATGGCTAGAGATTTGCATGTTCTGATTGACAGCATCTGTGAAATCCAGATCTCCCCAGAGGCGAGAAGAGCCTACGGACTAGGCTGAAGTTAATATAGCTTCTCCTGATGAAGAATAAAGAAGAAACAGATATAGACCTTTGGCTCCCTGGAGGTTTTCATCAGACAGAGAAAGGAGAGAAATGAGACATCCTTTCTGGTCATAACTATCCATTTTATCCCTTTAGGACCTGCTCCTTTCCCTGCCCACCTCACTCCTCTTCAGGTCCCTAGTTATAGGGAAGAATTCTGGAGCTACAAGCAAGCCTAGACCTAGGCCCAGAGTTACCTCTCTCCCATGGTTTAAACTGGATTAGATAGGGTTCAGCCTGGAACAGGAATCTCGAGAAGCTGCATTTTAAAGGAAGACTTCCTTGATGGGATTTGTCAAGCAATATGAACTTCATAATTGAAAAGTATAAAGCAATTTTATGATAAATATAAAGTTTTTAAAAAAGTATATTATGCTGTTGTAGATGCATGAATTTATTAATAACTAATTAATTACATTAAATAATTACATTAATTTATAACTCATAAAATTCTACATTCTAACATACACAAAAAATTTCCAAAATTCTTAGGGTGGTTGAATTTGAATGTAAGTTCTTTAAAGTAGGGGATTGAGAGAAAATGCTCTATAGTGGATAGAGAGCCAGCCTTAGGAAGACCTGGGTTCAAGTTCTCCTATATATTGACTGTGTGACCCTGAAAAAATAACTTAACTTAGTCCCCCAAACAACCCTCTAAGACTCTGGGAATATTGATGAACTCTACAGCAGTTGTTGATCTGTATTTGTAGGAGGAATTTCCTCACCAGCAGCTCCCTACACCAATGAAATCATAGGGATAGTCCACAAACAATATCTACAGTGCCTGGTGGATAGTAGGTGTTTAATAAAGACTTGTTGTAATGAAATGCAATTCAAGGAACTATGATACGATTAAAGATGAGAGTTCGCAGCAAGGAAATTCAGTAGAACGTAGCTTTGTAAAGTGCAACACGTCTATATGGAAGATGGAAGATGCATTAGAAATTATTGGCCTTCACAGAAGTTGCAAATTGTATTTAAGTAATTAAAAAATAAGTAAAAGAGAGATTAGAGGATCTGGAGAGAGATGTCTGGGAATTATCTGCTGGAGCCAAGTTAGACATTTTTGCTGAGTCTGCTTTTGTCTTCAGTCCAGATGAGTGTTAATGATACTTCTGACACATGAGGTGGTCTGTTTCTCTGGTATGAATCAAGACTCATCTGCTATTGATCATATAGCCTGCAGCAGTGACTGCAGAGGTTTTCTAAGTTTATTCTCTCTTGATCTCTGGCTGGGTAGTAAATGCCTGCTTGGTGTTCTTAAATAACTCACTGCTTATTTCTCTCTGAAAATATCCATCTCTGCCTTCCACAATTGGGACCAGTTTATAAACTCCACTAAGGATGCTGCCTACTACAAACTTAATGTTGTGTCTTTTCTATAACACTTTTCTTTCTATGCTTGTTCTTGAACCAGAGGATTTTGTTATTTGCCTCCTCCCCCACCACTGTTAGCTTTCATAGATATTTACAGTAGCTTAAATTACAGCTACTGTTACAACCTCCTCCCTTACTGACTGCCTCTAGTTGTGTTTATTTGAGACTTCAGGGTAGCCCAGTTGGAGCAAGACCGATTAATAACAATAACTAACATTTATATAATGTTTCAAGATTTGCAAAGCACTTTACAAATACTATCTCATTTTGTCCTCTTAATATTCTGGAAGGTAGGTGCTATTATTATCACCCTTACTTTGCAGATGAGGAAACTGAGACAGACAGAGGTTAAGTGACTTGCACAGGACCACACTGCTAGTAGATGTCAAGATGTCAGAGGCTGGTTTTGAACTAAGGTCTTCCTGACTCCAGGTCTAGTGTTTTATCCACTATACCAAATAAGTGCTTCTATTGATAGGGTCTTTTTTTTTTTTTTTTAGCGAGATAGCTGGGGTTTAGTGACTTGCTCAGAGTCACACAGCTAGTGAGCATTATGTATCTGAGGCCGGATTTGAACTCAGGCGCTCCTGACTCCAGTGCTGTTGCTCTATCCACTGCGCCACCTAGCTGCCCCCAAATAACTGCTTCTAATAGAAAAGCCGGGCAATGCAGAGTGATAACACAATATTGAATAGGAAAAGTCTTATAGTATTTCCCACACCTGCCCCTCCCCACTTTATTTCTGATACCACCAATCACCCTGATAGAGGTTTTTATTACCATTCTCTGGTACTCTTTTAATAGCCTCTTAATCATTATTCTGACCTTTTCTTTCCTCCCACTCCAATCTATTTTTCACACCACTAATAAACCAATTATCTTTGTATATAGTCTAATTGAGTTATTCCTGTGATCAAAAATCTTCAGTGACTTCATATTGCCTTCTTATTAAATAAGGTTTAAACTATTTTGGGTTTAAGGCTCTCTGCAATCTGGTAACACTCTACCTTTCCAGTTCTATCTTATAGTCTTTGCCATATTCTCTATACTGCTTCCAAACAAGATTTACTTTTTGTCTCCTAAATTTCCCCACTCCTACGTCTGTGCTTATATCATTTCCACATATCTGGAATGTTCTCCTACCCCTCTTTGCTGGCTGAATTCCTCCTATCTGCCTGTCTTTTAAAGTACAAACCACTTGGCCCCTCCTCCATGAAGACTTCTCTAATTCCTGTTAATAGTATTTTCCTTTGAAACACATATAATACATTGGTTTATGCCTCTTTCATGTACTTATCAAGTACTGTTTGTATTTGTGTATGTCCCCTACTGGACTGGAAACTCCTTAGGGATAAGGACTATATTTAAATTTTGACTCTTCCTCATTGTTTAACATAGTACTCTGTATACCTTTGGGGAATAATTAATATTCATTGAATTAATTTTTAGAAATATGACCATGTGTAAGATAAGCCCACAAGAGGCAAATCTTGCCATTGATCCAACTGACCAGTTACAGATCTACATCCACAAATGATCAGTGCTGCTATTCCTTTTAAATATATAATACAGTTATCATGTAGTTTGTTTATCTGAATGCATGGCTCAAGTTGGCAGTCTTACTTGTCCGTCCAGTCCCTTAGTACTCAGTTATTGTGATGCAGAGATATAATACTAGCTAACATTTATATCACGCTTTAAGGATTACAAAGAGCTTTATACGTATCTCCTCATTTGGCCTGAGAAAAGAGGTCATCTATATATATATTGCTCTGAATTTCAGTCCTACAGATAAACTCTTCTATACATATTGCATCTCCTAACTAGAATGTGAGCTTTGACAACAGGGACCAGCTTGATTTTCTATTTGCATCCCTGGTGCTTTCCATCTTTGCAACATCTCTCATATAAGCCTCTTCTCTTCCTTGACACTGCCATTGCCCTGATGTAGGCCTCATTACCTCATACTTAGACTGCTAAAATAGCCTGCTGGTTGGTTTCCTTGCCATAAGTCTCTACCCATTCTAGTCTATCCTCCACTTATCTGTCAAATTAATCATATTAAAACATTGGTCTGACCATCTCACCCCTCCTCATTTCCACCTCCTAGCTTCCCTTGACTCCTTCAAGTATCAGCTGAAGTCTTACTTTTGGTAAGAAGCAGCCTTTCTTAATCTTCCTTAATCTTGGTGTATTCCTTCTGAGACTACCCCTAATTTAATATATCTCTATACCTATATATATCTGTTAGAACATTGTTATTTGCCTATTGTCTTCCCTATTACACTATGAGCTCCTTGAAAGCAGGGACTGTTGGTTTTTTGTTTAGTTTATATCTCTAGGGCTTGGCACAATGCCTGACACATGGCAAGATAATAAATGCTAGTTGACTGAATTAGCACAATGGCTAGCACAAAGTAAGCACTCAGTAAATACTTTTCTGTTCCATCATGATATAGGCTATACTTATAAAATAAAATCTCCCTGAAGGAGAAAAAATTGTATAGGTATACCTGAAAAATAGCTACATAAAATTATCACATCAAAATATACATATTAATTACAAAAGTTTTCTTACATCTCTTTTGATTCAAAGAGGTTTTATTCATTTTTATCATCACCATTCATCTTTGTCACTTTAATTGTCATTAAATGTATACTGTGATATTCAGGATATATGTTTTCTTTGACAAGGAGAATGCTCTTTGGACTGGGACAGATAAGACAAAAACAAGCCACTAGGAATTAAAACCCAGGATAAGTGAGATGAATATGAGAGGATAAGAGAAATGGACATATATAAGATAGGATCTGCCCTTCCACAGTTAGTTCAAGTCATTAGGCTTGAATTTCATCCTAGGATACTGAAAGTATATTGATCCACCCTTTGTCATCTTTGCAAAATACTGGAGATTGGGAGAGATGTCACTGGCCTAGAAAAGGAAAAATAAATGTTCTGATTTTCCAGAAAGGGATGGGAACCAAGTTAGCAAAGTATAAGTCAGTGACTTGACTTTGATTCTTGATAATTAATGGATAATTAAGGGATGGTTTGTGAATTCTTAGGGAAGAATCAGTAAAAGCCAAGACAGCTTCGCCAAAAACAGACCATACCAAACTAACCTCCTATTTGCCTTTTTAAAAAAACCATTTATTTTATTTTTAATTTATGGAATAAAACAAGCATCTTATAAGTATAATGAAAATAAGTATAATAATAATAGTCTTATAAGTGTAATAAAATATGATTGCACATGAAGCTGCAAATCTATTATGTACAACTTGCTATTCCTTTTAAATATATAATATAGTGATCATATAAATTTCTTTTTTTCTCTTCTCCCTCTCCGCTCCTTGCCCTAGAGATGGCTACTGTTAGACACAAATAGGTATGTATGTGTAAAACTATTCTGTACAAATTTCTATTTATCAGTTCTTTCTCTGTATGCAGATATCATCTTTCTTCACATGTCCTTTATAGTTAATTTGGTTATTTATATTCTATTTTACTTTGACAAAGTAACTAGATTATCAGTTTAAGGGAATACTACGATAATAATAGCTAGCATTTATATAGTGCCAACTACAAATGTTATCTCATTTGATGCTCACAACAACCCTAGGAGATAGATGTTGTTATGATCCTCCTTTTACAATTGAGGAAACTGATTTGCTCAAGGTCACACATCTAGTAAGTGTTGGGGATTAGATGTGGACCTAGATCTTCCTGACTCCAGGCCCCAAGCTTTATCCGCTGTACCACCTAACCTAGACACCTAGATTTAAGTGAAACTGCTGACAAAAATTTCTCATGCTATCCTTGTGGACATGGTGAGATAATAGCTTAGGTAGATTTGGAAGTGGTTGAATGACTAGATCCATTAATAGGTGAATGACAACTAGGAGGGAGGTCCTTAGTGGAATGGCTAAAGTATCTGGTCTTTTTGCTGTGCTGTTCAATACTTAACCATACTTTGGATGAAGTCATAAAAGTCAAGTTAGCAAAAATTTGTAAAGTGCTTACTATATGCCAGGCACTGTGCTAAGTTCTCCCAGAGGCAAAGAACACCATTCCAGTGAATGTGATAGCGGTAGGACATTCATGAGATGCTAGAGGATTCACTGAAGCATCCCACGACATCCTCTGAGATATCATTCAGGTTTCCACAACCAGTGCCCCTACATGAATGGAATGAAGAGATGATTGTCTGGGCCTCCTCCTTAAAACTTTGGTTCTGAGAAGAACTGGCCAACCAGAGGGAGAGACTGCAGGGGTAGAAGGTTACTTTTAATGTGAGAAGTAATCCATAGGTGGAATGGGCTTCCAAGGTGAAAACATTTCTATGACATGGTAGAGAAGCTCCTGGGGTGATGAGTCAGCAGTGCATTCTGGAGACAGATGAAGCTGGGAAGGACAGCTAAACAATGACTGGACGACAGAGTCAGGCTCCAAAAAGATCTCAATTGACTGGAACAGTGGACTGAACCTCATAAAATAAAAGTTGATAGAGATAAATGTAAAATTCTATATTTGAGTTCAAAAAGTCTATCAGTTTAGGAGAAGCTTGTTTAAACACTACTTTTTGCAAAAAAAAAAATTCGGAAGTTTTAGTGAATGGCAAACTTGATATGAGTCAGCAGTATGACTTGGTGACCATAAATCTTGTTCTGATTCTAGGTTGCAATTGGAGGCATAGGGTTCAGAAAAAAAGAGTCCCATTATACTTTAGCCTGATCAGAGTATATCTTGAGTAGCAGATCAGTGTTGGGAGCCCAATTTTAGGGAGTTTATATACAACCTGGAGTATATTCAGAGGAGGATGACAAAAACAGTGAGAAGACTGAAGGATATATGATATGTAATTAGTTGAAGGCACTGAGGATGTGTCTCTGGAAGAAGAGAAGCCATGTAGGAACAGGATGGCTGTTTTTAAGTATTCAAAGGGGGATTAGATTTGATTTTCTTGGCCTCAGGGGGTATAACCATCAGCAAATGAGAGGAAATTGTACAGAGTCATATATATAGGCTTAATGACAAGAAAAACTTCCGAACAATTAGAGCTATCCCAAAGTGAAAAAAGCTGCCTTGGGAGGTGTTTGATTCTTTTCCCCTGGAGGTCTTCAAGTAGAGGCTAGATGACCACTTAGTGGGTATATGGCAGGTGGGTCTGGTTTGGATTAAATGGCCTCTGAGGTCCTCCAACTCATAGGTTCTGTAATTCTGGGACACTAAATAGTATTTAACATATTCTAATTACAAAGTACTTATAGAACGAGGTTTAATACAAGCCAGATCTGGGGGAAGAGTACATCCTATACTTGTATCAATGTGGTATATAACACAATGTAATAAACAATATGTTAAATAATTTATATTTATTACATGTTATATAAAAATTATATCATTATATGTTATTATACACAATATATGATATAATATATTGCATAATATGTATTTATTATATTTATATAATTCTATATAAATAAAATTGGTAGCATTAGTCACCTAGGTGGTATAGTGGATAGAGTGCTGACCCTGGAGTCAGGAACACATATCTTACTGAGTTCAAATCTGGCCTCAGACACTTACTAGCTGTGTGATCCTGAGCAAATCACTTAACCTTGTTTGCCTCAGTTTCCTCATCAGTAAATTGAGCTGAAGAAGGAAATGGCAAAATCACTCTGGTATCTCTGCCAAGAAAACTCCAATGGGGTCATGGAGAGTCAGACATGTCTGAACAATGACTTAATAAAAGTATTACATTTAATGAAAGACACTGTGGTATAATGGATAGAAAGCTAGATTAGGAGTCAGAAAAACCTGAGTTCAAGTTCCTTCTCTGATATATACTGGCTGTGTAACCTTAAGTGAGTCACTCTCAGTATTCTCTTGGAGTATAAATTACAAAACAGGTACAGATCTACATTGGTAGAGGGAGTTTCTTTTTCTTGTGAGGCAATTGGGGTTAAGTGACTTGTTCAGGGTCACACAGCTTAGCGAGTATCATGTGTTTGAGGCTAGATTTGAACTCAGGTCCTCCTGACTCCAGGGCCCATACTCTATCCACTGCAATGCCTAGCTGCCCTAGTAGAAGGAGTTTCTTCAGTGGGAATTAGTTCCCTAGACCAGTGAAATCACAGGTCTGGCAACTCCCCCCCCAGTAATAGTTATGTTTTATTAAATATTTTATAAATTATTTTATAAAATACGTTTCTATATTTCTATATAAATAAATAAAATAAAATTTTATAAAATATTTTATAAAATATAAAATATTTTGTTAAAAATACTGATAGTAATCAGTTAGTCTTTGCATTTTTGAAGGTATAGCATTGCTTTTTCTTCTATTAAGCAGTAGGAAATATTTTAGTTGTTGTGGATTAAAAAAAAAAACCCAACCTTATATGAATTTATCTCCAGTATAGCACTCCTCAGATCTCTGATTTGACCTAGCATGTGTGTGATAGATCTCTTGGAGGTACAGGGGAGGGGATGTCGTCGAGGGATGGGTCAGGGTATAGGAAAAATTGGAGAAAAATGTGACCTCATATTTCACCTTTTAACCTTACAGCAGTCTTTATGTAAAACAGCTTTCCACTTCAGTTGTGTGGATAGTAGGATGTCAATAAGTGAGAGATGTAGGGGTGCTGGTGGTGAGAACCTGAAGGATGCCTCAGCGGATGCTACGGTATGCTTCAGTGAATCCTCTAGAATCTCATGAATGTCCTGTCACATTCACAGGAGTGATGCTCTTTCCTTCTTATTCTTGGCCCCATCTTCATGCTGAATTCCAATCCTTAGGCTAGGCCAACTTGAACCTGAATTTTGATGGATGCTGAGATGTCTCAGAGACAGCTTGGCCTGGCAGGCCTGGCTCTCTGCCGTAGACATTTTCATCCTTCTTCTGGAAACCAGGTTTGATTTATAGTTTATTCATAACATTGAGTCAGTGCATTCTCCAGTGACTGTGCTATGGTTGTTATTACTGCTAGTATTAAGAACTCTTTTACAAGTTGTGATCATTTTATTATGATGTATCATCCTTCATAACCTTTATTGAGTGCTTTCACTTTGCTACAGGGAGTCTGGGTTTTATTCCAGAAGGCCTAAGGGGAGAAATTCATCCAATTGCCATTTTCCATATATGACATTCTGTGTCTTGCCTCCAGACTCTCTCATATGACCAGAATGCTCTCCCTTCTCATTTTTGCCTCTTGCATTTCCTGGGCTTATTCAAGGTTCAGCTTAAGAACCACCTTCAACTTTCCTGAATCCTCTATCCTGAAATTACTTTTTAAATGGCGAACTCCCTGGCTTCCTTTAAGTCCCAACTAAAATCCTATCTTCTATAGGAAGCCTTCTCCAACCCCTCTTAATCACTGTCTTCCTTCTGTTAGTTATTTCCCATTTATCCTGTCTATACCTTGCTTTGGATATATTTGTTTGCATGTTGTCTCCCTTATTAGATGGTGAACTTTTTGAGGGCAAGGACTTTCTTTTGTCTCTTAGCATAGTGCCTGGCACAAGGTAGGCACTTAATAAATGTTTATTGGTTGTTATACATTATGTTGTGTTATAGAGACAAAATGGCATAGTGGATATAGACCCTAGAGTCCATAAGACATGACCCTGGACAATCTCTCGATACTATAGACACCAACTTAGGAAACTCCTTCCATCAATGAAGATCTCCGTACCTGCTCTTCACCAGATGGGTACCTGGGGGCACTGAGAATGACATTTCTAAGGTTACAGAGTCAGCACATGTTTGGAGTAGAATTTGAGCCCAGGTATTCCTGACTCCTCCTCTAAGACCATAAATTATAGTACAGTTATTGATCTTTACTGGTGGATAGAGTTTCCACAGTAGGTGTTCCCTGGACCAAAGGTGTCAAACTCTTGCTAGGCAAAACTCCTGAGTGTAGTTTGAACTATAGTAAAATATAATTGGGAAAAGTTTAACAAAATAAACAAAAATTCAATATAACATATATAACTTTTTAAAAAAATTTTTAAAATTTTATTTTTAGGCAATTGGGGTTGACTTGCCCAGGGTCACACAGCTAGTTAAGTGTCAAGTGTTTGGTCTGAGGTCAGATATTTGAACTCAAGTCCTCCTGACTCCAAGGCCAGTGCTCTATCAATTGTATGATCTAGCTGCCCCCAACATATATAATGCTAATTTGTGGTTTTCTAAGTTATGCAGCCTGCAGGATCCGTGTCTGTTTGAGTCTGACACCACTGCTTATATCAGTGAAATCACAGGATCACTTTTCTCCCACCCGGCCTTCTGAATTTGTATCACTCAATTCTGACTGAACTGTTGAGGCACACATGAGGTCATCTGTGTAAAGCGCTCTACAAACATAAAACATTATATAAATGTTGGTTATTGTTATTGGGTCCAACCTATGATTTCATTGGTAAAGGGAGTGCCTCCAGTGAGGAAACTTCCTTCTACATCACAAATTGGGTAGTTGTCTTACCACTTATTGTCATACTAAGCTCTGGGGACACAAAGAAAGGTAAAAACCAAAAACCAAACTCGGTTCCTGTTCTAAAAATAGCTCCCAGCCTATTGGAGAGACAACATGCAAACCACTATGTATATACAAGATAGAAACAGGATAAATTGGAGATAATTAATAGAGAGGAGGTAATATTATTAAAGGAGCTCTAGAAAAACTTCTTGCAGCAGAAGGGATTTTTGCTGGGACTTGATGGAAGCTGGTTGATAGAGATAAGGAAGGAGAGAATTCCAGGCAAGGGGCGCACCCAGTTAAAATGTCCTAGTGTAGCAAGTTGTCTCCTGCATTAGACTGTGATCTCCTTGAATATAAGAATTATTTTTGCCCTTTGTATTCTTGATATTTAGCACAATGCCTGGCACATAGTAGGTGCTTAATAAATACTTGTTGACTTGACTGAAGGAATTCATAAAGATTAACAAGATATGGTCTTTGCTCTTAAGTCATTCTTGACATATTGACTACTCAATGCTCAAGAAGGCATCATCTGAAAGAAATTAATTGAGCTGCTGGAGGAAATTTTGGTCCAGCCTGGATAATCAGACTTCATATGATAGTACTTAGATGTAGCTGTCTTTTAAGCTGGGGTGGGGAAGAAGTAGGTTTAATGGGCTGAGTGAAAGGGAAGTTTCCCTTACATAAGCTTTGGCCAGCATGAGCTCAAAGCCAGGGTCAGTGAAATAAATCAAGAAGATTTTTGGTGATTAAAATAAGGAAGGGGTGGAATGAATTTGTAAATACAAATGAAAACACAGCCTTGGTAACTAAGCAATTTGGCTTCAGTCACAGTAATCATTCCTTTTCTAGACAGGGAATTTCCCCTTTGAAAATGAGAATAATAACACCTGGCAATGTCCCATACAGGGATTTCAGGAAAGTTTTGGGCTGTTGTCTTAGGGGGACAGTGCCTTTATGTATGTTTCATAGACAAGGTCATACAGCAAGATGTCTAGAGTTCAGATAGAGTCTATGTTCCTCATCCTGGCATTTAAGTTTGTACATAATCTAGTTCCAATTTACCTTTCCAATCATTTCTTGTACAGCACCCTTTATGTATTTCTCATTCTAGTCAGGTTGGACTGCTCTTTTTTCCCCCATTTCTTATCTTCCTCACATCTCTATGCCTTTGCTTACATTGTCCTGAATGCTTGGAATGGTCTTTCATACTTATCCCTCAATTTCTACCTATATAAGTCCTTCCCTTCTTTTGAGACCCAGCTGAGGAATCACAACATAGAACGATAACTATCCATGTATAATTCTCTATTTTACAGATAGTTAAATTGAAGCAAAGAAAGGTTGTGAATTATTCAAAGTCGAATAGGTTGAAGGTAATAGAGCTAAGATTTGAATTCGGGTCTTTTTAATCCAAATCCAATTCTTTTTCTGTGACACCATGTTGCCCTTCACCTTGAAGCCATCCTTTATAAGTTCCTTCCTCTCCCCACGTTTCCCTTCACCTACCAATCCTCCCTTCTCCCCTATAAACTGGATGCTTGGACTTCTTTTGTACTTATCACACTGTTTTGTACTTCATAATCATTTGACTTTTCTCCCCATTAGATTGTAACCTCTCTGGGAAGAGTCTACCTCATGTCTACCTTTGTATCCTCAGTCAGTGTGTAGGACAGGACCTTGTATACTTTATTGTTTAGTCATTTTCAGTTATATTTGACTCTTCCCTTTGGGGTTTTCTTGGCAAAGATACTGGAGCGGTTTGCCATTTCCTTCTCCAGCTCATTTTACAGATGAGGAAATTGAAGCAAACAGGGCTAAGTGACTTGCCCAGGTTTACCTAACTAGTAAGTGTCTGAGCCAGATCTGAACTCAGGAAGATGAATTTTCCTGACTCTAGGCTTGGCACTCTATCTATTGCTATTGTTTAGTTTATTTCAATCATGTCTGACTCTTTGTGACCACATTTGGGGTTTTCTTGGCAAAGATACTGGAGTGGTTTGCCATTTCCTTCTCCAGTTCATTTTACAGATGAGAAAACTGAGGCAAACAGGGCTGAATTACTTGCCCAGCATCACACAGCTAGTAAATGACCTTGCACATAGTAGGGATTTACTAAACATTTAATGAGGGCTGAGTTCAAATCCCCATGATCCAATTGAGTTAATATCCACATATTTAATTAAATTGAATGAAACTGAAGTAAGGGCCTTAATGGAGAACTCCAAATTCACAGTATAAGGTAGCTGGGCAAGGCACTTTGTAACAACCGTGGGAGAGAGATTCCTGACTGGATGAATCATTGGCCTGTTTCAGTAGGAAAGTTGGAATAGCTGCATAATCAGCTCCTACTAAAAGTGTACTTACAGCCTGAATTTTCAGTAATGCATCCATTATTAGCTATATTTTCCCAAATTAAATTTAAGTATATAGCTGATATATTCTAACAAATTTGGATGTGTTCCCCAAAGGATAAAGGAATCATAGCATTTTTGAGGTTATCTCATCTAAGCTGTACCTGAACAGTTCGTGTGTGTGTGTGTGTGTGTGTGTGTGTGTGTGTGTGTGTGTGTATTTTTTAATACAAGTGGTCATTTTGTCTCCACTTGAAGTCTTAAATGAGGGCAAACCTCCTCTCTGCCAAGGTAGTATATTTCACTTGGGGATAACTGTCATTAAGTTTTTCCTTACCATGAGATCAAATATGCTTTTCTGCTATTTCTGTTCTTTGCTCCTAGCTGGGCCTTCTGTGGCCAAGCAGAATTTGTTTAATCTGTCTTCCAGGTAGCTCTTCAGACAATTAAAGGCAGTGTCATATATTTGCTAAGTTTTTTTCTTCTACAGGCTCAATATCCCTAGTTTCTTCAGCTTCCTTACATCACCTCCCATGTCCTCACCATCCTGGCTGCCCACCTCCAGACATATCCCAGCTTGTTGATGTCCTTCCTAAAATATGATGCAAAGAATTGAACACAATCCTCCAGAAATGGACAGTCCAGGACAATCACCTCCTTTATTTGGGACTGTATTCTTCAATTAAGTGGAATATAGTTGGGAGGAGGAGTGCTCTCTCATTCCTGCCTGGATGGGGGCACTGGAATCTTAAACTTCCCAATTACCTAACCTGTCATGCATTTAGTCCCATCTTACCTTCCAATTTTCTCTTACAGATTAAGACTATGGTTCTTTGGCCCTTCATCTCTCTTTCTCACATGGAAATAGCCCTGGTTCTTTCAGGGGGTGGTGGAATACAAGTTCTTCCTGGTACACAGTCTTCCTCATTTCTCCCAAGAGAGACTACTTCTTCATTAGAATGTTCTGTTTGTACTTCTTCTTTTTCTACAAATAGACTTCCTCCTCCTAGATTGTCATCATAATCAGTTTATGAGTATAAACTGAACTCAATGAACTTGAATCACTCACCCCTTGGGCCTGATTCCTGAAACCTACTAAATAGGCTAAGCTAGAGTATTAAGTATTTCTCAAACAATAGTGCTCACCACCTTTGTAGCAGAAAACACCTCATAAGTAATTCAATAGTAATATTTGTGTTTGTTTCTAGTGAAATATATCTGAGATCATGTTAGACAGTGTTTTGATGTTGGGAAATTTATTTTCAACTCAACTGAGTGACTTGGGGTTCCCAGAACAACTATTTTATTCTGTTTATTTTAGACATTGTTTCCCTGAATAACCAAGATGATCTAGGACTTCCTATTTTATCTACCTGGAGACAAGACTGTCTGGAGGTCACTGGAATCTTAAGGTCTGCCTCTCTTTCTTGGTCCAAGAGTTTAGGGTCCTTCAGTAAGTTTAGGGTCTTATTTGGGTTACCCTTCTTTGTTGGGTAGAGTTGGGCCACCTCCAAATCTGAATTCATATTCAACAGACATTTCTTAAGCATCCATTGTGTGCAAAGCACTGTAATAGTCACTGGATATTTAGAAAGAAAAATGAAACAATTCCTGCTCTCAAAAGGCTTACATTCCATTTAGGGAATATAATACATACACAAAGAGGGAAAGTGATGAAACAGAGAGGAGAGATGATGGGGAGAGAGAGAGAGAGAGAGAGAGAGAGAGAGAGAGAGAGAGAGAGAGAGAGAGAGAGAGAGAGAGAGAG
>NW_020954953.1:22329377-22342609 GCF_900497805.2 Vombatus ursinus | reverse complement strand
GAGAGAGAGAGAGAGAGAGAGAGAGAGAGAGAGAGAGAGAGAGAGAGGAGAAGAAGAAGAAGCAGGAGGAGGAGGAGAGAGAGGGCAGAGAGGAAGATAGACAGAGACATGCACAGAGAGTAGACAGATAGAACATTAACAATTAACAATTGGGGGGATTCAGGAAGGTTTTTGGGAGGAGGTGGCTCCTAAGCTAAGGATTCTGAAAGGTGAGGATAACTGTATTCCCGGTAATAGACAGAGGCAAAAAATGAAATGCTGAATTAGGGGAACAACTAAGTAGTCCATTTTGATTGGAACAAAGAGTACTTGAAATAACATGCAATAATACTGGAAACACTGATTAAAGCCAGATTTTATAGGGCTTTAAAAGCAAGACTGATAAGTTTGTATTGTTTTTTCTAGAGTCAATAGGAAGTCACTGAAGGTTTTTGAGCAGGGGAATGACATGGCCAGATTTATGCCTTAGAAAGATTATTTTAGCGTTTGGGTTGAGGGTGAATTGGAGAGAGATGAGATGAGGAGTCTAGAGACCAAACAGGAGGCTGTTAGAATAGTCCTGGGAAGGGGAGATGAGTGTTTAAACTAGAGTAGTGATTATGGGACTGGAGAGGAGATAGATGCAATAGATTTGTAAATTTTGTGCAGTGAAGATGAATAGGACTTAGCCATTGAAAGTGTGTGTGTGTGTGTGTGTGTGTGTGTGTTGGTGCAGGTATGGTGCATGAAGAGGAAAGAATCAAAGATGAGTCTTTGGGATGGGCTTCACAAAATTGATCAAGCAAATTTCTTGGCAGAATTTCCAAGGGTAGTAGGTTCCGGTCGCTGTCTTCTCCACCTTACAAAACTGAAACAAATACAGTTCACCCCACAGGCCACCAGGCAAATATTTGACTGCCCTGGGGGCTCGTTCATCCCTGCCAATGGATTGACCTGAAATAACACGGCTGTTGCTTTCCTCAAGGTAGTAACAACTTAAATTTTTATGTATGGCTTCAAGGTCATTTAACTTCCCTGGGCCTCAGTTTCTTCATTTGTAAAATGAGTAGAGCTGGGCTAGCTGGCCCCTGAGGTCCCTTCATAGCTCTGGAAATAACCCTACGATCCCTGCTGGTCATCTTATTAAACTTATTTAGTAATTCACAGTTTAGAAGGCCTTGGTCATTGCTGTTCAATCGTGTCTGACTCTTTTTTTACTCTTTTATTTTTTATTTTTTTCCAACTCTTTTTTAAGTAGTAGTATATTTTTCTCAATTATGCGTCAAGACAATTTTTAGCATTCATTTTTACAAGATTTTGAGTCCTAAATCTTCTCCCTCCCTCCCCTCTCCTTCCTCTTCCTCTTCCTAAAATGGCAGGCAATTTGACATGTTATATATATGGAATTATGTAAAACATATTTCAATATTAGTCACAGTTGTGAAAGAAGAAACAGATCAAAAGGGAAAAAAACCCACGAAAACAATAAAGCAACTGAAAAAAAGTATGCTTTGACCTGCATTCAGAGTCCATCAGTTCTTTATCTGGGATAGCTTTTTCCATTATGAGTCCTTTGTACTGGTCTTGGATCGTTGTGTTGCTGATAAGGGCTGTCATTCATGGTTGACCATCACACGATGTTGCTGATACTGTGTACAATGTTTTCATGGTTCTGCTCATTTTGCTTTTCATCAGTTCACACAACTCTTCCAGGTTTTTCTGAAATATGCCTGCTCATCATTTCTTATTGCACAGTATTATTCCATTACGTTCAAATACTACAACATGTTCAATCATTCCCCAATTGATGGGCATCCCCTCAATTTACAATATTTTGCCACCCCAAAAAGGGCTGCTATAACTATTTTTGTACATGTAGGTCTTTTCACCTTTTTTCTGATCTCTTTGGGATACAGACCTAGTAGCAGTATTGCTGGATCAAAAGGTATGCACAATTTGATTGCCATTTGGGCATAGTTCCAAATTGCTCTCCAGGATGGTTGTATCAGTTCACAAGTCCACCAACTGTGCATTAGTGTACCAATTTTCCCGCATTCTCTCCAACATTTGTCATTTTCCTTTTTTGTCATATTAACCAACTTGATAGGTGTGAGGTGGTACCCCAGAGTTATTTTAATTTGCATTTCTCTAATCAAAATGATTTAGAGCACTTTTTCATATGACTATGCACAGTTTTCATTTCTTTATCTGAAAACTGCCTGTTCATATCCTTTGACCATTTATCAATTGGAGAATGGCTTGTATTCTTATAAATTTGACTGAGTTCTCTATATATTTGAGAAATGAGGCCTTTATCGGAGACACTTGCTGTAAATATTGTTTCCCAGATTTTTGCTTTCCTTGTAATCTCGGCTGCATTGGTTTTGTTTATGCAAAAGTTTTTTAATTTAATATAATCAAAATTATCTATTTTACATTTTGAAATGCTCTCTACCTCTTGTTTGGTCATGAATCCCTCCCTTTTCCATAGCTCTGACAGGTAGACTATTTTTTGCTCTTCTAATTTTCTTATAGCGTCATCCTTTATGTCTAAATCATGTACCCATTTTGACCTTATCTTGGTATGTGGTGTGAGATATTGGTCTATACCTAGTTTGTGTCCTATTGTTTTCCAGTTTTCATGTCCAACTCTTTGCGATCCCATTTGGGGTTTTCTTGACAAAGATATTAGTGTGGTTTGCCATTTCCTTCTCCAGCTCATTTTACAGATGAGGAAACTGAGGAAAGCAGGGTTAAATGACTTGTCCAGCTAGTGAGTCACACAGCTAGTAAGAGTCTGAAGCCAGATTTGATCTTAAGTCTTCCTGATTCTGGCCTGGCACTATATCCATTGTGCCACCCAGCTGCCCCCTTAGAGAACTTACTAAATGTGTACTGAATTTAATTTAAATTCCAGATAGAGGGAAATAGGAATGGTTTTATAATACAAGGTACCATATGATAAGTGTTATGAGAGTGTTATTGTTAGAATAAAGTAAAATAGTGCAAGAGAGAAGGCACACAGATGGGGCTTAATATCTGAGAAAATAACTGACAAAGTAATTCACAATTTTCCTAACACACCCTTTCCCCATCACCCTTATATACAAAAAACAAGACAAAACAAATAAAACCCCAAACTGGTTACAGCCAGTGACCAATCTTCTGTAGTGGCAAGTGAAGAGAGTGTGTGGGAAAACACGTAAGTAGGAAAAGTACTGGAAATGGCTTCTGATGTATATTTAAACTGCCTTAGATGTGGTGAGGAGCAGAATGTATGGAGAAAATGGAGGCAGGTGAGGCTCATGAGAACTGGTACATTGCTGTGGTTTGGGACCGTATGTATTCTGAGTCACTGATATCCTGGGAGATGTGGGACAAAGCACATGTAATGCCCTTCTCAGATATCCCTTGGTTCAGCTTATTGTTTTGGGGTAATAACTATTCCATCCTTGACCTGTGTCCCCACTTTCAATGTATTATTCTTGTCTAGGCATACCAGATTCATACAGGTCCAACAGGAAAAACATTTCCTCAAAAAAATGAAGTAATATAAAAACAAGGAAGTGGTTCAACTAGAACAACATCCTCAGCACCCATATGCAAAGGGGTGTAAGTCTCTTGCAGCTAATTATAATTGAATTCCCCTTTAATCCCACTTCCTTAGCAAAGCAGAAGGATCCAGTCACTCTGCACACGCAGGATGATGGACGGATGTTTGGCGTGTGTTCTGCTGCTCCAAAAGCCTGAAGAATGACTGACGGCCCTCACTTGGGCCCTGTGGTTATTCCCATGTTCTTGACTTGGAGTTCAGAGGAGCGTAGTGTAACTAGCTTGGTTGTGGGTTTCTGGGACTTGCAGTCCCGGACAAACAGCATTATTTTTCTTATCCTAGGAGGAACTGAGACTACCTGAGTTCTGAGCTAGTACAATGATAGGGTAGAGTGCCACCATGTCCAGGATTTTTTTGAATTCAGCATGTGGCAGCTTCAAGAACAGCTAGTTGTGACAACAGTGGCAGTCAGCAGAGTTTATTCCAAAGTTAAATCTGTCAGTAAAGTTACTTTTTCTAATTTCTATTTAAATGCTTGAAATTCCTGTTGCTGGCAGATAAATCTGGTCAATCCAATTGCTCTTAATTTGTTTTCTCTTGTTTGTGAACAGGGAGCATGCAGCAAGGAAGGAACAGTGTTTCTGTATTAGCATCCAGACATCCAGAAACAACCAGACTTTGAGATGTGTGGTCTCTAGAAGTGCCAGCCATTCTTCTGGCTGGGGGAGTTTGAGAGAGTATCTAAAACTTTTGATGTGTTAGTATTTTTTTAAAAACAAATTTCACCAAAGGTAGAACTTGACTGGATTTGAAATTTTTCTCCCTTTGACCTAAGCTAAAAAAAATGAATCAGAGTGCCATTTTGTTAACTGAACAAGACTGGACTTTTTCCTTCCTCACTTATGTGTACAGAGAAATCTCTCTGCAGGTGTAGAGTCAAGGGACATGATTAGGGAGCTGCAATTGCCCTATAGGAGGAGAAAAGGGGTAGCTAGACCAGGCCAGTAATGCCCACATTCCAAAGGAAAGGGTCAGAGGAAGGAGTGTCTTTCCCCATTTGGGTCTACCTTCTATTTCAGCCTATATCCTGATAGGCATAGAAGCCCACTCCTCCAAACAAAAAATAACTTCTCAAATTAGAAACATTGGCTGACCCACCTGAAAGGATGTAGGATTTCCTATAGGTCTTAATTTTATCCTATGCATTAGCATTGATGGAATTCTGTAGGAGGAAAAGGAGGTCAGGAGAATAGAACTATCTCTGAAAATATGGGAATTCAAAAAGGCTTCATCAAAAGAAAAGTATGATTGAGCATCAGGGCCAAATGTAGCCTTTGTGTGTGAGTGATTGCCCTTGCTGTAGGCATGGTAGCCACATGTGCCTTATTGTAAGGACAGGCGAGATCAGCTCCATAAAAATCAAAGTCAGCGAGACTGCAAGGATGTAGACAAAGAGACAGAAGCAGGACGTAGATTTCTCATGAAGAAATAAGTTGTCAAATGATTGGAGGTCTAGAAGCTGGCAGGATCATGGAATCATACAGTGGGATGGGGGATAGTGGAAAAGGAATAAGCATTTACACAGCTCCTACTATATGCTGGGTACTTTACAAATAGTATCATTTGATCCTCACAACAGCCCTGTGAAATTATCGTCTTTTACAGTTGAGGAAACTGAGGCAAACAGAATTTAAGTGACTTGCCCATGGCCATGCAATATGTGTCTGAGGCTAGATTTAAACTCAGGTCTTCCTGGAGTCCCAGGTGCAGTGCTCTATCCACTGTGCTACCTAGCTGCCTCTATTGCAGGGAAGAAAGAGACTGAATGAAATGGATTAAGTTGGGTTTTCAGTCAACTTTGGAAACTCAAACTTTGTGTTTGGAGTATTAACTGTTTCCACATCTCATCTTACCCTCTGTCATTTCTGTGCATTCACACAGGCCCTGGCCCAGGTCTGGAATGAACACCCCCTAAATCCTTTTGTGTTAAAATTCTATTCTTCCTTCAACGTCCAGGTCACATACTAATTCTTCCATAAACTTTCATTCCCCTCAAGTTAAAAGTGATTTCTCCCTCCTTACATTCTTCAGTCTTTCTGTTAGGTATGGCTGCTGAAGTCTTCCCCTCACCCCTAACTTACTGCTATCTCCTTTGAATTTTCCATATATATATATATGATATTTTAACATTTGAGAGGCAGCCTGTAATATTTGTTGTTGTTGCACAGTTATTTCAGTTGTATCTGACTCTTCATGACCCCGTTTGGGGTTTTCTTGGCAAAGATACTGAAATGGTTTGCCATTTTCTTTTCCAGCTCATTTTGATGTCGAGGAAACTGAATTAAACAGGATGAAATGACTTTCCTAGGGTCACATAGCTATTAAGTATCTGAGGCTAGATTTGAACTCAGGAAAATGAGTCTTCCTAACCCAGATCCAGCACTCTATCCACTGTGCCACCTAGCTGCCCCAGTGTGTGGTAGTATCGAGGCAAACTGACATAAAAACTAGAAAGACCTGGGGTCCAGTCCAACTTCTGATACATATTGGCTGTTTGACCCTGGACATGTCATCTAACTTAGTGCTCTAGGAAATTTTTGAAGATTATAAATTGTAGAAAATGTATAGACCTGCAGAGTTAAAAGGACTTTCTTTGTCTGGGAATTCCCTATTCCAGTGAAATTACAAGTAGAATCCCTATCCTGGTCCCCATCTCTATTTCTTTAGGATTTAAAAAATAATATTTTTTAAAAATTATCAAAAATCTATTTTTTATCTTTCCTACCTCTTCCCATACTCATTGAAAAGAGAAAAAGAAAAACAAAACCCTTGTAACAAATATGAATGGAAAAGCAAGACAAATCCCTACATTGGCCTTGTCCAAAAATGTATGTCTTAACCTGCACCATGTCATAAGGTGGGTAGCACACTTCATCATTGGCCCTCTGGAATCATGATTAATCATTGCATTGACCAGAGTTTTTATAGCTTTCAAAGTTGTTTGTCTTGTTCTCCTGGTTCTTCTCACTTCACACATCAGTTCATGTAAGTCTTCCCAGGTACAAAATACTTTACTAGTAACAACCTTGTGATGTAGGAGTGTAAATATCATTATCATTGGGTCATTAAGTGACTTTCTTATTCACGTATAGTGTTATGATCAAAATTAAGGTAAACTGAGGGAGATGCATACTAGTATTTCAGGACAAAATGTAGTATTAGAAGTAAATTATTCTGACTATTAAAGTGTAGAAGATAATTTTGAAGAAGATGCCCACTTTGGTT
Source organism: Vombatus ursinus (assembly GCF_900497805.2). Taxonomy (NCBI): domain Eukaryota; kingdom Metazoa; phylum Chordata; class Mammalia; order Diprotodontia; family Vombatidae; genus Vombatus; species Vombatus ursinus. Next base: position 22,335,792 of record NW_020954953.1, on the reverse strand, counting down.
TTAGTCAAATTATTAAATTTTTATTTTACTAAAATCTTATTTTGAAACCTAATTGTGATGTTGAGGTGACCCTAAGTTTTTGAAGACTATGTCAGCAGAGTACAAATTCTGGGAGGTCCCACTGAGTCAAAAAGCCTTTGTATATGGCCAAACATTGCACAGGATGATTAATGTTCAAGGACCAGCCCAGCTAAATTTGGATAGGCTAATCATTAGAAGGTTGGCCACTAGGTGATGAATTTTTTAATCCATCTGCTAAGGCAGGGAGGAGTTACAGTTTGAATCAATGAAGGGAATGCCCAGAGATGAAATAATGAAGTTGAAATATCCATTCTACTGGTTGGGTTGCAATTTAATTCCACAGTTTTTTCTTTAACAATGTGAAAGAGCCTAGGCCTGGCTCGATCTGCTACATTCATTTAAATAAGTAGCAATATATGGCAGATCTCTGTCACATCACCTTAGCTGGGCAATGTGAAATGAGGAGGGCTGGAACATTCCAGACCATTGATAAGTGGTCAAAGAGTATAAATGGAAAGTTTTCAGAAGAAGTCTAAGCTTTCAATGACCACATGAAAAAAATGTTCTAAGGCTAATGCTTCAGACTTATCTCACCTTGAAAGAAGGAAATGGAAGGAAAAAAACCTACTTGCTGCCCTCTTGAGCCTTTGCCATTCCTGATATTCATTCTTACTTTCATATGCAGAAATTATTGACCATTGTAATCTCACAACTAGAAGTGCTCAAGAGCACCTAGAATGAGGAAGGAGAGAGTCTTGAGTTTTTCTATCTTGGTCAGGTCATAGTTGGAGTATTCTCTTCAGTCCTGGGTTCCACATTTTAGGGAGGACATTGGAAAGCTTGAGTGAGCTAAGACGTGGGTAGCTAGGAGATGAGGGGATTGTTTGATGAAACTCAGAATGTTTGTGGCTGTAGAAGAAAAGACATACATGACGGCTGTCTTCGAGTTTTTGGAGGTGTTTCACGTGGAAGCGGGAATATACTCATTCTGCTCATGCCCTCAGGTAGAAATAGGGGCAACAGACTGAAATTGCTGAAAGGTAGATTTCGTCTTGATGTAAGGAAATACTAGCAATTAGAGCTATCCAAAAGTGGAATGGCTTGCCTTGGAAGGTGGTGGGCTCTCCATCACTGGAGGTCTTCAGTTAAAGACTGGAAGACAATTTGTCAAGGGCCTTGTAGAATAGATCATTGTCCAAATATGGGTTGAATTAGACTTCTGAGATATCCTTTAATAATCAGAATCATGATAATGAGCATTTTAGGAGTGCTTTAATCTCATTTGAGTTTCTATTAACCCCCATTTTACAGATGAGGAAACTGAAATTGGGAAAGGTTAAGGGACTTCCTCAGAGCCATATAGCTAATAAGTATCTAAGGTGGGATTTGAACATAGATCTTCTTGACTTCAAGTTCAATACTCTATCTCCTGTACCACCTTGATGCTGTAATTAATTCTAAAGGACTCTCATTACCAAGCCTTGAAAAATTTCCCCTAATTTGTTGTGTTCCTTCTCCTACCTATCTGGCTGTCTCCAATTTGTGTTATGATTTTTCAAGACTCCTTCTAGATATGCTATGGGCCAGCTGGTAGATTTTCCTTATTCTGGCCTTCTGTACCCCTTTAATTTGTTTTAACTTTATTTAGGCAATGCAGACATAAGACTGTGAGACTTTGTGATAGGACCTGTCTTCTGTCTTTTTATTATCATAAAGCTCACTTGGGACAGAACCAAGAACAGTATTCCACATCTACCCAGAGCCCACAGTGCCTTCATCTGCACACTCTGGTATTATCTCCGCTATGTCTTTAGCTCCTCTGCATATTTCCTTGCTTTCTTCCTTTCTTCTTCTGTTTCTCCTTCTGATTTCCTTTTCAGTATTTGTCTCCTTCTTCATTCTTCTTCTTCCTCTCTTTCCTCTTTCCCCTACAATAATTCAAATGACACAGAAATGGGCCTTTTCCTGCAACTAGCAACAAAAAAGGTGCCAAGAATTTCCTAGGGGGAGTAGGGTGAGGGGTCATACATGCTCATGTGCCAACAACTTATGGGCTTGAGGGACATCACAGAACATAGGAGAATGTGAGAGGAGGGAAAAGAAACAGGAGGTAGAAACTGGCACAGTTAACTTGCTCTGTCTCCTAAGACTGGAAACTTCTTATCAGGATTTTCTTGATTATGAATCCTCTATTATGTTAGCCAACCATCTATGCTTATGATGAAAAAATGTGCTGACACAGAAGAAAGGCAGCTGTGTTGTTCTGGAAAGAATGCTAAATTTAGACTCACGGGACTTGGATTTTGAATTTTAGCTCTGCTACTTACTAGCTCCATAACACTGAATAGGTCATTTCATGTTTTGGAGCCTCAGTTTCTTCATCTGTAAAATGAGAGGGTTGGATTAATAAGGACTCATCCAACTCTAAATTTTATCATCCCATTTCCAAACAGACTGTACTGTAGGGATTTATTTTGCTAGAATCTCGGTTTCAGGATTGTTTCCAGTTTGGGATCAGCCTATTGGAGAATAGAGGAACCAACTCACCATTTAGACATCTGGTCCTTGCTCTAATCTTCTTGTTTTGGTGGACCTATTGTTAGGAACCATTGTGATACAATGAGAAGAATACTAAAGTTGGAGTAAGCAATTTAGGTTCAAATCTTAGTTCCCATACTTAATCTCATGGGTTCTTTTGCTTCAATATGACCTATTCATACTTAGTGGTTGAACAAGTCACTTCTGAGTCTCAGTTTCTTTATCTGTAAAATGAGGACCATAATGCTTGTATTATCTTCCATGGAAGGCCACTGTAAAAAAAGAAACTTTGTAAACCTAAAAGCACTACAGAAAGATAATGAGGTTTAATAAGATCGAGCCTTGTCTGTTGTGTCATGGTAGACAACGGTGGCTGACAGCTTTGTACCTCACCCTGTGATGTTTCTAGGGCCTGGACCTTGTCAACAGGAAAGAATGACAGGAGTTGGAAGACTGACTGAAAAATGGTAAGGATGTTTGTCCCTTGCCCCAAAAGACTCAGTGGGAAGCCACATTGGAGATCTCCTGCCTACATATACAGTGGTAAATGGAATTTGGTTGCTTCTAACTTGGTTGTGAAGGAGGGTTGTGGACCATTGATCACCTTATATGGGGTCGCATCTTACTGTTTAAGAAGCACTGAAGGGGTCGTGAGCGGAAAAAGTTTAAGAAGTCCTGGATTAGAGGACCAAGTAAGCAAATGTTCAAAGAGGTCTTTAGGTCTGCCTGAAGTCCTTTTCGTGTGCAGGTTGGGGCTACGAGGGTTCCATTTCTAGAAGAATGTGTGAGCTAGCTCCAGCCGTCTCATTCTGTTGTTATTCAGTCATTTTCAGTCATATCTGATTCTTAATTCTTAATGGGAATGGATATGGGAGCTGTTTTAGTCCTAAAAAGGCCTAAAAAGGTTGACTTGAGGCCTGTCTATGTCCCCAGGGCCAGGGTGGGAATAGAATCCAATAAATGCATTGTGGGCTGTTCCAATACGAACATGGACCCTTGAGGTTCAGCCAGAGCCACATTACACTTGAAATTAGAAAGTCATCTCATTTAAATAAAGCAGACCCTAGGAGCTGAGCATTAAGCTGCTTTTCCTGACCACTTTGCTACTTCTGATGCAGATGTGCACGCGCATGGAAAGTGGGATAGCCAACACATACTTGAACGTGCAAGAGAAGGACAAGTCCAGAGAACTGAAGACTAGACACACATCTGCTGTGAGAGAGGTGATGGACTTAAAATGCAGAATGCTACATTTTTTTTTTTTTTTGGACGTAGCCAATGTAGGAATTTGTTTTGCTGGACTATATATATTTGTTATGAGGATTCTTTTTCTTTTTTGTTTTTTAATTGTTTAAGAAGGGAAAGGGAGATAATAAATGCTTGCAAAAATAGATAAATTTAAAAAAATGAAAAACATAAAAGATATGTGAAGATATCATTTATACATAGTATTTAATGGCATTGTTATTGATGATAGTAGTTTAAAAAATAATAAAGTTTTTTTTTTTTTAGGCAATCAGGATTAAGTGACTTACCCAGGGTCACATAGATACTAAGTATCTGAAGCTGGATTTGAACTCAGGTCCTCCTGACTCCAGGGTTGGTGCTCTATACATTGCACCACCCAACTGCCTCAACAATGCAGTTCTTAAAAGAACCTTACGGGGGCAGCTAGGTGGTGCAGTGGATAGAGCACTGGCGCTGAAGTCTCGAGGATCTGAGTTCAAATCCAGCCTCAAACACTTGACACTTACTAGCTGTGTGACCCTGGGCAAATCACTTAACTCCAACTGCCTAAAAGACAAAAACAAAAAAAACCTTAAATTTTTAAAAAAATAGGCAAAATTACTTCCTGAAACCCATTATTTTTTCAAGGCAATAGTTTAAATTTTAGTTGCCTACAACTCCTTTTGGTATTTCTTTAGGGAATAATTTAAAGTTCATTTGAACTCCTAACTCTTAGTCTCATGCTTTAGTCTCATCCTCTGGTGTCCTCCCATTAATTGCAAGTTTCTTTTTAAAATTTCTTTTCACTTCTGGGCACTGAATACCTGAATCGTGCTGCTTACTCTCAATATGATTTAAAGTATTTGCCATGGGCAACAATTTTTCATTTTACCTCTGCCAGAGCAACTTTTGTGAATGGAATTACTAGAAACAGCAGACAAGTACTGAACCGACAACTGACTGATGGGATCCTGCCGGTCATGCACCACCAGGTTTTAAATGGCCTTTTATCCTGAAATTGATGATAAATCCCAAGCTTCCCTCTAAAGCTAGTGCTTAACCTTGAACAACAAGACAGGACCACCAACGGTGAGGTCCTAGGGCACAGCCAATTAGCCCACAGAGAAGTGATGCATTCTGTGCTACAGCTCCACTGGCCAAGACGTGTTTAGAAGTGTAAGAGCAGTGTCTTGATCCAGATCTCATTCGGGGATCTAAAGAGGGAGCAGCTACAGGTAGGATGGGTCAAAGAACTATTGTTAAGAACTATGGAATCTTGAAGAAAACCGCTAGCAGACAGTCCAACAGCAATCAGATGTTAGGAAGGTCTTTTTCAAAATTGGTGGCATCCATGCGGGCCATGAGGTGAGAGCCATCTTCTTATGGCTAAATATCTTAAGGTACGTGTGTTGTTGTTCAGTTGTTTTAGTCATGTCCAATTCTTTGTGACCCCATTTGGGATTTTCTTGCTAAAGATACTGGAATGATTTGCCATTTTCTTCTGTTCATTTTACGGATAAGGAAATTGGAAGAAACAGGGTTAAGTGCCCAAGGGCACACAGCTTCTAAGTGTCTGAGATCAGATTTGAACTTGGGCCTTTCTGACTCCAGGCTACTGACTGGAGCTACACCCACTGAGCCACCTAGTTTGCCTTAAGGTGCATAAACAGAAAGTCAATTAAAAAGAATTCAGATTATAAAATTTCATTGTTTCTTAATTCAGTGAGAATGTTTTAAAATTTCTTTGTTTAACTCTTAAGTAAAAACTGGATTTCATTTCAAACCCAATTGAAGTTTCAAAATGAATTTTGTAGATTTTTAAACCTTTTTTTTACCAAACATCTGATTTTAAAAATTAAATTACTAATAAAACCAATACAATTAATATTATATTAATCATACTTAATAAATAATTATAAAATTATTGTTTGTAGGGAGCTCCCTGTGAGGAAGCTTCTTTCACCAATGCAGATCTTCAGCTATTCTACAGTTTATAATCTTAGTGAGTTACCAGAGGCATTGACTGGTTAAGTAACTAATCTAGGGTCACATGAGCAGTGATTGTCAGAAGGAGGGAATTGAACCCATGTTTTCCTGACTCTGGAGCCAGATCTCTATCTATTATGCCCTTGCTGTTCTCTGAATTTTATAGATTTTTTAAAATGCTGAATGAAAATTTTCTCTGCAGTTGGGTAAAATAAATAGGCCAATTTTTGCACATGGGTCTTGGTACTATTCCTATACCTATAGCCTTACACATCCCCATACTCATTCCTTGCCTCTAACCACACCTACACCTACATCTTGTTATTTAATAAGGGGGTGGGTACTTGTATTATATTTTGGCTTAGTGCTTTGGTCCAGAAAATTATACATCTAGAGGTCACCTGACCTTGTCTTTAGCAAATGGCATGCACATTTTTCTTGACTCTAGATTATTGAGTCTGGAGAAGAGGATACTTAGGGGATGCTTAACATCAGTCTTCAAGTATCTGAAGGATTAAGATGTAGAAGAGATATCAGGATGGTTCTGTCACGGAGAACAGAACATTGCTCCCTCTAGGAGCAATGGGTGGAATTTGGAGAGAGAGAGAGAGAGAGAGAGAGAGAGAGAGAGAGAGAGAGAGAG
>NW_020954953.1:22284821-22329367 GCF_900497805.2 Vombatus ursinus | reverse complement strand
GAGAGAGAGAGAGAGAGAGAGAGAGAGAGAGAGAGAGAGAGAGAGAGAGAGAGAGAGACAATGTTTGATATAAGGAAACACACTGTAATAATGAACTGTCCCAAAGCAAAATGGACTACCTAAAAAGATAGTCAGTTCCCCCCATGGAGGTCTTCAAGCAAAGTCTTGAATATCAGTATTCTTTTAGAGGGAATAGTTAGGTATGTGTAGGATGAGAAAAATCATAGGATTATCAACTACCTTTTGTTATCTACCTCTAGGTAGAAGAGGCCTTCAAGATTGTCTAATTCAACCCCTCATTTTACAGATGGGACCACTGAGGCCTACAGAAGTTCAGCAAATTCTCCAAGGCTGTATAGGTAGTAAATGGCAGAATTGGGATTTGAACCCACGTCCTCTGACTCCAGAGGATAGCTAAGTGGTGAGTGCATAGAGTACTGGGCCTGGAGGAAGGAAGACTCATTTTCCTGAATTCAAATCCAGCCTCAGACACTTACTAGCCATGCGACCCTGGACATATCCCTTAATGTTTACCTCTGTTTCCTCATCTGTATAATGAGCTGGGGAAGGAAATGGCACACCACTCTAGTATTTTTGCCAAGAAAACCCCAGATGAGGTCATGAAGAGTGGGCACGATTGAAATGACTGAGCACCAAACCTCTGACTCCAAAGCCAACATTATTTCCAATATATACCACCTCTTGATTTCCTTTTCAACTCTTTAAATATCTCTTCTCTTGAAGCAGAACAAAGTAACAATTTTGAAAAGTAAGACCTTCGTTTTGGGTAATGGGAAAAGTCTCTTGAAATTGACTTATATCCATGAGAATCACCAGCAGCAACAGTGATGAGCAAAGAAGTCAGATGCCACTTGCGCCCAAATAGTCTTGTGTTCTGAAATTATGGGCTGTATTAATATATTTCAAAGAGGTGAATCTGGCTCATCTAGCCTACCCTTCACTTTACTTATGATCAATTTATTTTTTTTTGAATAATTTTTTCCCTAATTATATGTAAAAATATTTTTTTAACATTCATTTTTTCAAAAAGATTGAGTTCCAAATTCCCTCCCCCTTCCCTGAAACAGTAAGCAATTTGATATAGGTTATACACGTGCAACCGTGCAAAGATATTTCCACATTAGTCATGTTGTAAAAGAAAACAGAGATAAAAAAACCTCCACAAAAAAGTGAAAAATAGTACGCTTTGATCTGCATTCAGACTCCATCAATTATTTCTCTGGAGGTGGATAGCATTTTTCATCATGAGTCCTTTGGAACTGTCTTGGATCATTGTATTGCTGAGAAGAGCTAAGTCATTCACAGTGGATCATTGTACAATGTTGCTGTTACTGTGTACAATGTTCTCCTGGTTCAGCTCTCTTCACTTTACATCAGTTCATGCAAGTCTTTTCAGGTTTTTCTGCCATCACCCTGCTCATCATTTCTTATAGCACATACCTATGATCCGTTTAAGATACTTTATATTAAAATGTCAATTTTTGCTGTCATTTTTCCAGATTACCTTGGTCTTTAGCATTCCTGGCTAGTTAGCTTACTGATTTATGCTCCAAGCAGATAGATCCAGGGGTTCAAAGTGGGGAAGCCATATAATCAGAGATGCTCTGAGCCTCAAATAAAATAGGAGATATAAAGCACTTTGCAAACCTTAAAATGCTATATAAATGCCAGTTATCATCATCATTGTCATCATCATTGTTACAATTAGTCTACAATCACTAGGCTTTCAGTCTGGTGATCTGGAAATTCTATTCTGGATCTGATTCTCCCTAACAGGGAAGATGGATTGGTAAGGTGAAATGATAGAAACTTTCTGGGGAACGGATCCCTAGAGTTTGTGATATAGAATGAGAAAACTTCAGTTCATTCTGTTCACTTCTTATTTCACTTCATTCAACAAATAACTGGGAAAGGAGGGTAGCACTAAATGGTGGAGGTCCTTGAATGCCAGGTAGAGGAGTTTGAACTTTGTTGGGAGGCATTTGGGAGTCACTGAAAATTTTTAGGCAGTGATGTAGAGGAAGGTTAGATAGTCTGATCTAAGTATGAAGAAGACTAGTTTGCCAGTTAGAGGAAAGATGGATTGGGGGGAAAAATGAGAGGACATTAGGAAGGTTTGTTAGAAAGTCATTGCAATAGTCTAGGCAGGGTAACATGAGGGTGATAACCATTGCAGTAGAAAGGAGGGAAAAGATATGAAAAATGTTATGGAGTTTAAATCAACAGACATGGGTGACAACCTGGCTTTGAGAGGTAAGAGAGAAGAAATTATTAAAATTGTTACTTTGTAAGCACCTCCTTCAATAAGCCTTCCTTGATTTCCCAAGTTGTGATTCCCTTCTGTCAATCATTGCACATTAAAAAATACTCTTTACTTACTTACCTTTACATATGTTGCTATTCCCTAGTAGAATGTCAGCTCCTTGAGATTGGGAATTATCCCACTTTTGTCTTTGTCACATCTAACAGAATATCTGGTGTATTAATAAATCTTGGTGCTTAATAAATTTTGATTGGTTGAGTTTTGAACATAGACTTGGAGCTAGCAGGACCTTAGAAGTCATCTAGTTTAGCTCTCTCTTATTAGACATGAGGAAATTGAGCATCAGAGAGGATGAAATAATTTTTCTAGCATCACAGGGGTAGTAAGAGGCAAGGGCAGGATTTGAACTCATACCCACTGACCTCAAACCCAGTACCAAGCTACCTTATGACGTCTTTCATGATGCCTATTGTGTATAGGAAGGAGGTAAATGATCTCATGATCATTGGGCAACTGGTTGGAACAGTGAATGGAGAACTGGATCTGGAGTCAGGAAGATCTGAGTTCAAATCCAGCCTCAGATACTTACTAGTTGTGTGGCCCTGGGCAAGTCACTTAACCCTCTTTGCTTCAGTTTTCTTAACTGTAAAATGGGAAGAATAATAGCACCTCTATCCCAGAGTTGTTGTGAGGATTAATTAAAATAATTATAAAGCACTTAGCACAGTGCCTGGCACATAGTAAGCACTATATAAATGTTATGATAATGCAATACATAAATGCTAGGTATTGTTGTTAAATAAATGACTCTCAGAGGTGATGATAAGCTTTAGTTATCAACCCCAACTAGTCTTATGTCTTAAGTTTTTTTATGTTTTCTTTCCCTATAGTAGGTGGTGTCATGGATAGAGTGCTGGGTCTGGAGTCAGGAAGACCTATGTTCAAATCCAGTCTCAGACACTTACTAGCTGTGTGACCTTGGACAAATGACTTAACCTTTCCCTGCCTCAGTTTCCTCAACTGTAAAATGGGGATAATAATAGCAGGGGATAGCAACTACTTCTCAAGATTGTTGTGAGGGCAAAATGAGATAATATTTATAAAGCACTTAGCACATTTCATGGCGCAAAGTAGATGTTTAATAAATGCTTGTTTCCCTCTTACTTTTTAGGGAAAAAAATGGAAATCTACTCACCACGGCAAGCTCTTTAATTGCTGCTGTTTCCTTTAGACAATGTGGAGCTACAGACTCATCCAAGTGCATGATGTCATTTTTCCAGAGGCAGCTGTTATAAACTGGTCACTCAGAGCCAAAGGTTCATGAAACAGTGGACCTCATCAGCCCGGTCAGGTTTCAGCTTTCTGATATATATTTCATTAGGAATATTTGGAAGAAAAACGTCCCCCAAGCACAAGGCCTTCCTGTGATGTGCACGTGTCCAGAAAGGGCTGTCTTTTGAAAATCCATGGGCAGACAGATGGGGTTTCCACAGGAAAGCCATTATGTGTAGTCTCAGGGCCCTACTCTGTGCTTGAGGCTTGTGTGAGGTATTGTCTGGTGGGAAGTTAAGTAAACAGGCAGCTCACCTTGGACAATTAGGTCATCACTGGCTGATGACTTTGCAGCATCATAAATGTATCTGCCAGGGACACATATTTTCAGTAGTGCCTAATCCCAGGATGCCACATTAAAAGAATGACATTGCCAAGGGACTCAGAGCAGTACTCGCATCATCTGTGTAGTGCAGAAAAGGCTGTCCCCCCTCACAGGATTGTTATGAGAAATCCAGGTGCCAGACTTATCAAGCAGCAGGAGGGCTTCTTAGGATGACAGAGTTAGAAGTGAAAGAGATCACGAAGGGCATCTAACCCAGTCTCCTCATTTTGAAGGAACGCAATAATAATAATAGCTTGCATTTGCAGAGCTCTTTGAGGTTTGCAAGGCATCTTGTAAATATTATCACATTTTATCTTCACAACAACCCCGGGAGGTAGGTGCTTTTATCATCTCCATTTTAGAGATAAGGAAAGTGAGGCAGACAGAGGTCAAGTGATTTTCCCAAAGTCCCATAATTGGTGAGTGTCTAAGGCTGGATTTGATTTCAGCTCTTTCCCCCCCCTGTACCACAAGAAGTATCAGCTCTGGGAATGGGTTACTGTTCAGTTACTGCAGGGTTTGAGTCCCAGCCCTTAAATCCACAAGTCAGTAAGTATGTATAAAACACTACATATTTGGCACTGGGCTAAGCCCTGGGAATATGAATTCAAACAAAAAGAAACACAGTCCTTGTCCTTAAGGAGCTTACATTCTGATGGGGAAGACAGTAAGTAAAAAGAGCTCAGAGGTAGTCAGAGAGAAGTCTGGGGTGGGCGGGGGTGGAAGAGGAGAAGCAAGATTGGTGGCAAAATCTGTAGAATCAGGAGTGGAGCCAGGGGAGGAGTGAGGGATGGTTGATCCAGGTACTTCCTCAAAATAAATCTGTATTGGTGGGCACCATATCTACAATGATGAAAACACTTATCCTTCAAGTATTAGTGAAGTGATCATGGGCAAATTCCTTAATCCCTTTGAGCCTCAGTTTTCTCATCATGAAAATGAGAACAAGAGGCGGCATGGAGATGCGGTGGGTGGAAAGCCAGTTTTGGAATCAGGGAGACCTGGGCTTGTCTCACTTCTGTGACTGGGTGAATCATTTAACTTGTCAGTCAACCAATCAATCAATTGTTGTTCATCCTTCCTCCTTTGTTCTTGAAGAGGACCAATTAATAAACATTTATTAAGTGCCTACTATGTTCCCAATTAATAAACATTGATTAAGTGCCTACTATGTTCCCAGACCCTGCACTAAGCTCTGAGAATGCAAAAGGAGGCAAAAGACAGTCCCTGTCCTCCAGGAGCTCACGATCTAATCTAATCACATCTCAGCGTCTCAGATACCTAAGACTATAAAGTGAAGAGAAGATCCCTATCTGCACTGGTAAAGGGAACGGTTCTCATTTATGCCAATGAAATCGCAGCTTCAAGCCCATCTCATCTCATGCGCAATTGGGAGATGAATACTTTCACCTCTTACCTTAGAGGCTTGTTGTGAAGAAATCACTTTGTAAACCATGTAGTACCATATAAATGCATCAAATTAGCATTTTTATTTAGTTTAGACTTGTGATTTTGTTGGTTTAAGTGATACCGATGGGCAACTCACCTATACCTTAGAGTCTTAGAGACTTGTGGGGCTCTAAACGCTTAAGTAACTTGCACAGGGTCACACAGCCAATGACATCAAAGATCCAGTTCCATCCCATCCCATATAAAATTGGGACCATCTGCCTTATGGTTGCTGTGAAGAGCACTTTGCAAACCATAAAGTAACATGTAACTCATTATCATTTAGTCTAGTCCAGAGGCAGTCTTGAACCCAGAACTTCCTAACTTTAAAGCTGGACCTCTATCCACTTCACCTACTACCTTGCACAAAGTTAAGTAATAAATGAATACTCCATAGATGTTCCAGACAATGAAAATGATGATGGAAGATTGGAAAACACATCCTAATTCTGATAGTCATGAGCCCTAGAGTTGGCTAATGTCAGAGATGACTCTGAGCTATGTTAGGAAAATACCAGGTTGCATAAGGATCCCTCAAAAGGCAGGAGGAGGGGCTCCGTACAGCCTTAATTGGGGTCCATTTTAAAATCTTTCTCTTTTTGCTTCCAGGCCTTTAACTTATTCTGTGTGTCTCTGGCAATGCCACTTGATGCATAGTGTGAGAGTATTTGAGGATGAGGTAACGGTCAGACAGCCAGAACCTGTAATTAGCTGGCCACGGGAATACATGTGGATAAAGCAGGAGCTCGCGTAAGTTTCACTTATTCCAGGAGGACTTTTTTTTTCTTTAAAGGAAAAAGAATAACTCAAGTGAATCTGGCACCATTTTGAATGTGTTTTATGGGCTCCTTTCTGATGGGGAACCCTGGCTCCCAGCCCTTGATTTCAGCAAGAGGCCAAGAAGGCCAAAAAAGAAAAAAGTATTGGGAGGATTACAGACTGTTCAGACAACTTTCAGAGACAGTTCCTTGTACATTTGCCCCCTGTGTGTCCTACAGCTGGATGTCCCCAAACAGCTCCTGTTGTGCTCAGTCGGCCAATCTAAATCTCTACATTTTTTTTAACGCTCCCACTCTCCCCTGGTAGTGGATCAAGGCCAGGCTGAGCAGGGCACCCTCCAATACAGAAAGGAAGTGTTTGAAGTCTTTGTTTACCCGGATACCTAAACTAAATTCCCATCCTCAGAACACTGGGGGTGACAGCTGGCCTGGCAGGCTTGCTCCCAGATTTTGGTGCTGCTGGGAATTCAATTGAGTTTATGTCATTTGTTGGCAGGAACACCCTGACCCCAGAAATAACCTGAACTAGGAGATACTGTTGTTGTTCACTCCGATTGGTTCTCCTTCTTCTGCTGGGTTGATTTTTATTAACAACTTTCAAGTACGCCATGGTGGGCTGGGTTTTCCAGATCTTGCCAGTGATGCTTCCAGGCTTAGAAAAAAGAAAGAAAACCAGGATCCACATCATGCTCCTTATGAACAATTACTGTTTGGCTAGATTTGGGGCCTTGGTGGAGTGCTATATCTTTTGGATACATAAATGATTCCAAAGTAGAGTCCTAACTCTCTTGAGGAGGTTGACACATAAACGATCCCAAAGTAGATCCCATAACTAGCTTGAAGAGCTTGATTTTTTTTTAAAAAAATTATTTTAAAGACAGCTAGGGTGGTGCAGAGGATAGAGTATTAAAGTTGGAGTCAGGAAGAGCTGAGCTCAAATTCTACATTAGATACTTACTGCTGTGTGACCTTGCGTGAAGCACTTTTATCTCAGTTTATGCCTCAGTTTCTTCATTTGTCAAATGAAGCAATTGGACTCAATGGCCTCTTAGGTTTCTTCTTTTTTTTTTCAATTTGAATTTCCGAAACAAGTATATGCATGAAATAAACCACAACACACTATAAAACCACATTATTGGAGAACAGATAGTAAGTTACCTTCTTCACAGGCTTATGTCCATAAAGGTCAACAGAACACCTGTGCATGCACCCGCCTAGTTATCTGATTGATTAAAAAAAACCAGAGGGTTCCTTTGTGTAGACCACATGGCCTTTGAGGACCCTTCTAATATTTACCTGTTTGTGTGCAGAGGAACTTAGGAATATGGAGTTGGAAGGGACCTCAAAGCACTCTACTCTTTTTTTTTTTTCCAGATTAAAGCCACTTTGGCCCAGAGAGGTTAATGTCCTGCCCAAAGTCACCCAGGTAGGAGGCACTAGTCCTACTCAAGTCTGCTGACTCCAGTCAGTCAGTTCTTCTTCCTTAGTGCCTCCCGTGCTACCAGTAATTGTAAGCTCCTGGCTAGCAGGGGACTGGTTTACTTACGAGTCTCTTATGTAATGCCTTAACACTTAGTAGCTCTAAATCTATGATACTGTGAATTTCTGTAGCTGGGTCAAATACCAGTGGGGGTGAGCAGACTCACTGGATATGTGGCTGTTGTGGAGGAGGGTGGAAATGCATCTTGGGAATCCCAAAAGTGGGAAGGTGGGAAAAGCACCCTCAGGATGAAGCCGCTGCTCTTACTCTGTGGGGATAAGGTGGGTCGGGAGGTAGCTTGATACAGTGGAACAGTCATTGATTCTACAGTCATAGGAGGTAGATTCAAGTCTACTTATAAGCTGTTCAGTGACCTTTGTCAAGTAATTTAACCTTGCTAGGACTCAGCTTCTTTATCGATAAAAGGAGAGAGTTAGATGAGAGGGCTTCCAAGGTGCCTTCTAGGTCTAGATTTGTGATTCTATGACCGCCGGGGCCGTGTTGTCAGTACTGTCTAAATTTGCCACTGCCAGGCCTCAAATTATGCCTCTGTTCTAAAACACCGTTTGAGTTCCTGAGAGGCAGTACGGTGTGATGGAAAGACCACTAGATCCAGACGCCTGGGTTTGAGACTAGGTTTACTGTCACAGATATATATGACCTTTCAACAAACACTTAACTCACCTGCTTAAGAAGCCGCAGTGGCTCCCTATTGTCTTTAGGATAAAATAAAAATTAAAGCTCTTCACAGTCTGTATCCATCTTCCCATCCCCTGACTGGTTTCACATCATTCTCCTTCATGTACTGTACCTTCCGTTAAAACTGGCTTACTTAATGTTCCTCGTACATGGGATTCTATCTCTTGACTCTGTACTTTTACACAGACTATCTTCCATTTATTTCATAATAATCATAATCATAATCATAATAATCATAATAATAATAATAATAGCTAGTCCTTATTATAGTAGTTTGTAAAGCATTTTATAAGTATCATCTCATTTGATCTTCACAACAACCCTGAGAGGTAGGAACTATTATGATCCCCAATTTATAAATAAGGAAACTGAGGAAGACAGTAGTTAAGTGACTTGCCCAGGGTCACACAGCTTGTGAGTATCTAAGGATGCATTTGAACTCAGATCTTCCTGGCTCCTGGTTCAGCCTTCTTTCTACTGTGCCACCTAGAAGCCTATCTAGTTACAGAAGTCTTTTCCTCCTTCTTGTTGTTCAATCGTTTTCAGTCGTATCTTAGTCTTCATGACTCCATTTGGAGTTTTCTTGGCAGAGATACTGGAGTGGTTTGCCATTTCCTTCTTTAGCCCATTTTACCGGTGAGGAAACTGAGGCAAACAGGGTTAAATGATTTGCCCAGGGTCACACAGCTAGTGTCTGAGGCCAGATTTGAACTCATGAAGATGGGTCTTACTGATTCTAGGTCTAGCACTCCATCTGCTGTACTATCTAGCGGCCCCCTTTTCCTACTCAGCTTTGTATCTTAGAATTCCTCGCCCTCTTCAAAGCTCAGTTCAAGTGCCAGACCCTGCATGAGGCCTTTCCTAAATCCTTCATTTGTTAATAACTCTGCTCCCCTTGCCAAAATGATCTCACATTTATTTTTACCTATTTTACTTACCTGTGTACATGCTATTCGCCCCCCAGGAGAATGTAAACTCCTTGAGGGTAAGGATTGTTTCATTTTTGTCTTTGTATGTCCAATGTCAAGTACCGAGGTTCACATGCAGAAGGGCTATGGCATGAATGGTTAGGGACCATTTTGAAAACATAACAGTGAGCCCTAAAAAACAGCAGGGCTTCATCAAGAACAAGTCACGTCTAATGAACTCCGTTGCCTTTTTTTTGGAAACAGTTACTAGACTGTTATATTTGTCTTTGTATCCATAGCACTGAGCACACAGCAGGCATTTAATAAATGCCTGTTGATTTGAATTGAATTAATATATCTATATTTCAATTTCTTAATCTGTGAAATGAGAATAATAATAATAATAATAATAGTAGTCTATATCACAGGGCTGTTTTGAACCACTTTATAAATGTAAGTTATTCTTATTTAAAATAGTGAACACTGTCTATCAAATCTGTTTTATGTTGTGTCCATCACAGAGAGCTCATATGGTGTGATCACACTGAGCTTATATGGTGTGATCTCAGAGGCACCCAACTTTTAGGACCCACTTGACCAAATGCCTTTCTCTTATTCTGATGCCATAGTAGCACTATCATTAGGAGCCTATTTTTCCTCCCAATTAACCAATCAATCAATAAAATAATCCTTTATTAAATGTTGACTATGTGTTAGACCCTGAAGTAAACACCAGGGATATGATAATGAAATAAATAATGAAACAGTTCCTACTCACAATGATCTTACATTCTAATGGAGAAGACAAGTACGTATAAAATATATATAGCATGATTACAAGCTCATAAATAAAAATTATACAACGTAGTTAAATATAAGGTGATTTGGGAGGGAGAGCACTAAAATTGGAGTACTGTTCATTTTCTTCAAAATAAATACTGCTGGGAGGACATAAGGAATTAAATTATTCATGATAATCTAACATTAACTCATTTATCAGGTAACTTTACCATACCTCCAATATATAGATATTTGAGATAGTCTTGTTGTGTATTTGATGTCACAGAATTGAGTTGGAAGGGACTTTGTGGTCACTAGAAGACATCTAGTACAACCCACATGGGGTTGACAACTACATTTTCAGCATCCCCAAAAGTGTTTGTTCATCTTTTGCTTAAAGATATCAAGTAAGGAAAAAACATTACCTCCCAAAGCAGTTCATTTCACTTTTGGCCAATTCTAATTGTTTTGGAAGTTTTTCCTTTATTTTGAGTCCAAATCAGCCTCTCTGAGACTTCCAACATTGCTTAGTCGTGTCCCCTGGCTCCAAGCAGAACAGTTCTAAGTAATCCTTCATTCTCATGATAGCCCTTGAAGAGAACTATCATGTTTCACTGAAGTCTTCTCTTCTCCAAGCTAACCATTCCTGGATCCTTCAGTCTGCCCTTACAGGGCACAGTCTCCACAACTTTCTCACCATCCTGGTCATCTTCTGGATTCACTGCAGATTATCCATGGCTTTCTTAAAATGTGCAGTCCAATACTAGTTTTCACTTTTTTTGTTCATCTTCTTGTACGAATGAATAATCTGCAAATATTTTATATGATTGCACATGTATAACTTGTATCAGATTGCTTACTGTCGGGGTGGGGAGAGGAGGGAGGGATAGAATTTGGAACTCAAAATTTAAAAAAGCCCAAATGTTAAAAATGGTTTAAAAATGTAGTTAGGGAAAAAATAAAATATTATTTTTAAAAAATGCAGCACAGAACTGAATATGGTGCTCCTATATGACCCTTTAAGTCCTTTCTATTTCTAAATCCTATGATTCTGTTATTCTAGATGAGCGCTTTCAAGAGGTGGTGGAGGTGAGTGGTTGCTTAAAAGGGTACAAGTAAATGGTAGGGCAATGAGGACAAGCTTTGCTTATTTTTTTCCTCCCTTGGCTTCTGCACAAATGTCATGGTTCTCTACTTGTTAATCTGCAATCCTTATCTGGCTCCATTTCTGATTCCACTTTTCTCTCACTCCCTAAATATGAGTATGCTCTGAGACCTGGTCCTCATCTCAGGGATTTTCTCACTCTATTCTCTCTCCACCAGAAAACTCATCCACTTTATGGCATCAACTCTATCTGGATGACTCTTATATTATACCTCTCAACACTAACCCTTCTTCTGAGCTGTAGTCCGATGTCTGACTCTGACCTTAAACCCAGCCAACCTAAAATAAAACACAAAATGATGTTTTCCTCTACCAGGCCAGTTTCCCCCACTCTACTTTTGGATTTCTGTTAATGGTACCACCATTTCCCTACGCTACCAGGCTTGAAACAATGACATTACTGGATTCAGACATTTTGGCACCTCCAATAATTCTCTTGCAGGGACATGGGACCTTGCCTCATTGGAGGAATGTAGTGGCAGCAACCCTGAACTGCTGCTTTACTCTGGCGGAGAACCCGTGGAGGGAGGAGTAAGACAAATGGACTGTGGAGATTACCCTGTGTGTGGCCATGACAGTCAGGAAACTGGACATCTTATAGCATCCTATTTTAATAAATTATTCTTGCTGACTACATAAGAGCTATCTAGTTAGGTTGTTTCTATGCTGGAGAAAGAGTGCAAATACCACAAACACTCTCTAAATTTCAGTACCATAGACAAAGCTTTGATCTCCCTACCTTTGTTGCTACTCTGCAGGAATGGGTTGCACTAGATGGCCTCTGAGGTCCTTTGCAATTCTAAGAAATTTTATGACTGACTTTTCCCTCTGCCTCTCCCAATGTCCAGTAATTCATTCAATCTTTTCAAGTCTTTCTTCATAAAGTCTCTGGCTTCTGTTCCCTCCTTCTCATTTGCTCTGCCAACATCCTAGTTCAGATCTTATTATCTCATGCCCAAACTATTATAGTAGCTTTTTAACCAGTCTTTCTGTCTCCAGTCTCTCTTGATGTTAATCCATTCTACACACTGCAGCCAGATTAATCTTCCTAAGCGTTGCCTTCACTATGCCACTTCCCTGATCAAAAACCTTCAATAGACTCCACTGTTCATAGAACAAACTTCCAGCTCTTTTAACAAGGCCTATAAAAATTCAGCCCTGACCTTCTTATTTTCTACTGCTTCCCTTGAAAAAGTCTCTAATCTACTTTCTGTCTCCCAAACATGCTTTTCGTTTTCCCCACTTTTATTCCATTCTTCATCTAGAGTGCTCTTTCTCTTTCTCTTTGCCTACCAGAATTATATTAATCCTTCAAGGATCAACACAAATTTGACTACCACTGTGAAGCCATCCCTGATTACTCTATCTGGAATTGATTTTTCCCTCTTCTGAACCTCCATAATACTTATACCTACTACCATTCACTCATCTGTGAATATATTCTACTACCTTATAATGTGTGTATTTATATTTAATACTTATAATAATAATGTAATTTAATATATTATAATATAATTATCACTCATTATAATATATAATGTGTATATTTAAGTGTATATAACATATAATAGCATATATATGTATATATATATAATATATATATAATTACATAGTTACATAGTGTTATTCCTTCCAACTGTATTATAAGATCAAGGGTAGAGGCGATGCATATTTTGAGACTTTCAGCCCCTTCAGTGCCTAGTACTTTGCACATAATAGGTTTTCAGTTCTTAATGCTATCTAAGGTTAGTGCCCCCTCCCCCCCGTTGAATAAGCATTGTTAGATTATTATATCTGTTTTTTATATCATTAATAAATAATATTAAGTAAAAGATGGTGCTGTTTGTCTCTGCCCCAGCACTGGGCCAGTGCTGGGATCTGACATAGACTTGGGTTGAAGTGTTTCTCATCTATGGTCCGGGCAACAAGAAAAAACCAAAGCCAAAATTTTTCCACTTGGAGAAGGGCCAGAGGCTTCATAAAAAACCTGAGATTGACGGGGGATCATCAGGGAGCAGAGACAGAAGGGAGTTTCCAGATCATAGAATTATGGCCTCCTAAAACTTAGAGCTGGAAGGGACCCAATAGATCTGGTCCAATACCCTCATTTTACAGATTAGGAAACTAAGCCTTTAAGGGATTAAACAATTTGCCCAAAGCCACAAACCAGTAAAGAGGCAAAGTTAGAATTTGAACCCAAATCTTTTTTTTTCTTCTTTTGAGGCAATCAAGGTTAAGTGACTTGCCCGGGGTCACACAGCTAGTAAGTGCCTGAGGCTGGATTTCAACTCAGGTCCTTTTTGACTCCAGGGCTGGTGATCTATCTATTGCACCACCTAGCTGCCCCAAACCCAAAGTCTTCCTGAGCAAGATTGAGGATTCTTTTGACTCTGTGCCAAGAACCAAGATCAAAGTGAATCCAAAAATTGAGCAAAGGTGACAGTGTTTGACATGAGATTTAGGGGTTCCATATTAGAATCACAGAGTGTGGGTTATTTTCAGAGTTTGTACTATTTGTGGCACCAAATCTTTCTTTGAGCATACTTTGTGTATTTTTATGCTTGTCCAAGTTAGTCCAGTTTCTCTTTGCTGCAGCTAGTTACCCATGGTAGTGTAGTACAATGGAAAGACTTTTGGATTTGGAATCAGAGGACCTTGGTTGGAATTCCATCTTTATTACATACAAGTTATGTGACCTCAGGTGAGTCTTTTGACTTCTTTGGACCTCAGTTTCTCAGCTATAAAATCAGGGGGTTGGGCACTTTCCAAGGAATGATCATCTCTAAGGGATGATGGACATTATATATTCAACATGCTGAATAAAAAGGGTGTTACTTTGCCCTCCAGAAAATAGTCAGGAAGTTTTTGTTTTCTTTCTGACTCCATGCCTCACTTTTCTCATGTCCAAACTATCTGCCTTTTCTTTTTTTACCTCTAGGGGATGCTGGGAGGAAGAACTGTCCACATGGATGGACATCTGTTCTCACTGGTTTGAGTTCTCACTCCAGTGAAGATTATACCTCCTCCATGCACTTGTGTAATCCTTCCTGTAAAACTCTTTTCAGTGTCCCATAAGTTGTCTTTATAGGATCTACTCAGTACAGTGGAAGCCTTATTCTCTATCCCCTAAAATCATAAGGATACCAAAGTAATACTCAGATTGTTCATCATTGCATGAGCTGCCCATTTCACTCCTGGTGATACATGTTCATAATTCAACAAATTCAACAAAGATTTATTATGTACATACTGTATGCAAGGCACTGTAATTAATAATTTCTTTTTATACCACTTTTCATACCTGCATCATCATTGGTGATACACTTCAACCTATTTGTAACTACCATTAGTCTGTAAACACTAAATGTCTATCATAAACCATATCCTTGGTTTATGCAGAAATGGCCCACATAATGAATTTTCATAGATGAGAGTGGGTATGTTAATTTATGTTTTCTTGTTTTCTTTTTCTTGGTATTATTCAGGTTCATTATTTTTCTATATCTTTAATATCTTTCCCTCCTTCATATACCTTGCATATAGATGCCTCAGAGCTTTCACAATAGTGTCTTCTCCAGCACAAATCTCTATTATATATACTTGGTCCAGTCTGACTATTTTCCCCATTTTTATTCTCTTTAATGCTAGAAATATTTCTCCTATAAGTACATACAGGACTGTCTTGTTAGGTTCCAAATATGGTGCTTCCACTGTCACTGGAACATAGGATCATGGATTTGGAGACAGAAGGACATTACACATCACTCATTTTACAGGTGAGGAAACTAAGGCCAAGATAACTTAAGTGATTTGCTCAGTGTTACATGGCAAATTAATGTCTGAGGTGGGATTTGAACCCAGGTCTTCCTGACTCCAAAGCCTGTGCTCTATCCACTAAAGTTTATTATAATTATCTTTGCAGATCTTTTCCATTTTTCTTATTTTTTATCCTTAAATCCCATTGGGGTAACTTCATTTAGTTGGATCTCTTGCCAAACTTACTTTCTTTTTTTTCTTTTTTTGACTGTACAATATTTAATTTATTTATTTTTAGTTTTCAACATTCACTTCCACAGGATTTTGAGTTCCAAATTTTCTCCCCATCTTGTCCCTCCCCCACCCCAAGATGGCATGCATTCTGAATACCCCTAATCTGCCCTCCCTTTTATCTCCCCCCTCTTCTCTTATCCCTTTCCCCTTCAATTTTCCCATAGGGTAGGATAGATTTCTATACCCAATCATTTCCCATATATCTTATTTCCCAGTTGCCTGTGAAAACATATTTTTTTTTTAACTTTTGTTTTTAAAATTTTGGTTTCCAAATTTTCTCCCTTCCTCCCTCCGCACCCAACCTCATTGAGAAGGTAAGTAACTCAATACAAGTTATATATGTGTAGTCATGCAAAACACTTCCATAGTAGTCATGTTGTGAAAAACTAAGTATATTTCCCTCTATCCTATCCTGCCCCTCCCATTTATTCTATTCTCTTTTTTGACCCTGTTCCTCCTTAGAAGTGTTTGCTTCTGATTACCCCTCCCCAAATCTGCCCTCCCCTCTATCATCCTCCTGCTCTCTTGTCCCCTTCCCCCCCATTTTCTGTAGGGTAAGTTCTATTTCCATACCCAATTGAGTGTGTATGGTATTCTTTCCTTAAGTCAAATACAATGAGAATAAGATTCACTCATTCACTCTCACCTTTCCCCCATTTTTGTTCCACTGTAAAAGCCTTTTCTTGTCTGTTTTATGTGAGATAATTTACCCCATTCTACCTCTCCCTTTCTCCTTCTCCCAGTATAATCCTTGCTCACCTCTTAATTTTATTCCCCAGACATCACCCCTTCATCTTCAACTCACCCTGTGCCCTCTATTTATCTGTCTGTCTATCTATCTGTCTATCTATCTATGTATCTATCTATACATACATACATACATATAATTTTCCCCTCTACTCTAACACTGACAAAGGACTCATGAGTTACAAATATCATCTTTCCACACAGAATGTAAACAGTTCAACCTTAATAAGTCTCTTATGATTTCTCTTTCCTGTTTACCTCTTTATGTTTCTCTTGAGTCTTGTATCTGAAAGTCAAATTTTCTATTCAGCTCTAATCTTTTCATCAAGAATGCTTGAAAGTCCTCTATTTCACTGAATGTTCATTTTTTCCCCTGAAGGATTATGCCCAGTTTTGCTGGGTAGGTCATTCTTGGTTGCAATCTTATCTCCTTTTCCCTCCAGAATATTATATTCCAAGCCCTGCAGTCCCTTAATGCAGAAGTTGCTAAATCTTGTGTTATCCTGATTGTGCTTCCACAATACTTGAATTGTTTCTTTCTGGCTGCTTGCAATATTTTCTCCTTGACCTGGGAACTCCAGAATTTGGATACAATATTCCTAAGAGTTTTCCTTTGGGAATCTCTTTCAGGAGGTGATCGATGGATTCTTTCAATTTCTATTTTTCCCACTGGTTCTAAAATATCAGAGAAGTTTTGCTTGATAATTTCTTGAAAGATGATGTCTAGACTCTTTTTTTGATCATGACTTTCAGATAGTCCAATAATTTTTAAATTCTCTCTCCTGAATCTATTTTCCAAGTCAGTTGTTTTTTCATTGAGATATTTCACATTGTTTTCTATTTTTTCATTCTTTTGAATTTGTTTTACAGTGTCTTGATTTCTCATAAAGTCACTAACTTCCAATTGCTCCTGTCTAATTTTTAAAGGAAGTATTTTCTTCAGTAAGCTTTTGGACTTCCTTTTCCATCTGGCCAATTTTGCTTTTTAAGGTATTCTTCTCATCATTGGCTTTTTGGACCTCTTTTGCCATTTGGGTTAGGCTATTTTTTTAAGGTGCTATTTTCTTCAGTATTTTTTTGGGTCTCCTTTAGCAAGCTGTTGACTTGTTTTTCATGATTTTCTTGCATCACTCTTAGTTTTTCTTCTACTTCTCTTACTTGCTTCTCAAAATCCTTTTTGAGCTCTTCCATGGCCTGGGACCAATTAATATTTTTCTTGGAGGCTTCAGATGTAGGAGCTTTGACTTTGTTGTCTTTTTCTGGTTGTATGTTTTGATCTTTGTTACCAAAGAAAGATTCTATAATCTGCTTCTTTTTGCACCACTTGCTCATGATCCCAGCCAATTACTTGAGTTATAAACTCTTTGTTAAGGTAGGAGTCTGCTTCCAGTGTGGAGAATGTACTGTCCCAAGCTTCAGGGGTTTTGTGCAGCTGTTTTCAGAGATACTTCTAGGGACCTGAGAATTTTCAGTTCTTCCAAGGTGCTATGATCAAGAGTGAGGTGTTTACCCCTTTACTGGCCTGTGCCCTGGTCTATGAGTGACCACAAGCACTCTTTTCTATCTTGGAACTGTGAGAAGAATTTCCTCTCCACCACCACCACAAGCTTCACCATGACAGTGCTCCTTCTTGCCCCACGATCACCACCCAGAACTGTGACCCAGATCCAAGCATGGGCAAAGCAAGAGAATCCTGCACCAGCAGAGAGATTCCCGCAATCCCCCTCTGATGAGCCACTCAATTCCCCCTTAGTCTGTGGACTGGGAGCTCTGGAGACAGCCACTGCCCTGGGGCCATGCTTGGGGAATGAGGCTGGGACCCCGCACTTCTCTCTCATTGCAGACACAGACTTTTCCTATTGACCTTCTAAGATGTCTTTGGTGTTCATGGGTTGAGAAGTCTGGAATCTGCCACAGCTGCCTGTGATTTAGTCCTCTGAGGCCTGCTTGATGCCAAACTGTGCTCCTTTCCCTGCCTGGCGTGGTATACCTTTCTCATCAACCATCCAGGTTGTCTTGGGCTGGAAATTTGTTTCTTTCTGCCTTTTTTGTGGGTTCTGCTGCTTTGGAATTTGTTTAGAGCCATTTTTTACAGGTATTTGGAGGGCTTTGGGGGACAGTTCAAGCAAGTCACTGCTTTTACTCCACCATCTTGTCTCCCAGCACCAAACTTTCTTTAAACTGGTTTTTACATTTCATGGCTTTTCTCTCTTTATGAAATGTTATTGCTTATTATCATCATCCATTTTTGGGTAAGATTTTACAAGTAAGTTTATTTTTAAATCATAGTAAGGGTATTAGAGAACAAGCAGGCTTTTCCAAACAGTATCCAATATTGAAAAAAATCTTTACTATTTTGCAATTGACTGAAAGATGTAGAGAATATAAGATCCTATTGCGCTTATTGTTTAATGATCACGAAAGAGTATTTGATCTGGTAGACAAAATACTGCCTGAAAGGCACTTTTTTTTCTTTTTTGGCTAGACAGTGGGGTTAAGTGACTTGCCCAGGGTCACGCAGCTAGTAAGTGTTATATGTCTGAGGCTGTATTTGAACTCAGGTCCTCCTGACTTCAGGGCCGGTGCTCTATCCATTGCACCACCTAGCTGCCCCCAAAAGGCACTTTTCTAGCAAAATTACTCTCATCCACACATCAAAGCTTTTCAAGATTTCTTGAAAGACAAAATAAAAAAGAATTACTCTATTTAACAACCCTCTGATTATAAATAATAGGTGAGATACGAGATAGGGTGATGTAAGCTTACCAAAGGTATTCACTAGTGTGATGAAGAAGATATAATACCAAATCCAAGTTGAGAGAGATTCTCTGTGAATGGTGATGTCCTTGAAATGGTCCTGTTTGAGGACAAGATTGTACTGGTTGATGAATTCCCAGTACATTGTTGAGCCTTATGGAAGAAATTTGTAACCACTTAAAAGAATTGGTTCTAACTTTTCAAATGGGAAAATTTAAGAGGATGAAGAATGCCTCTTGCCAAGATTATGGTATGCATTTGGATGCACAACCTGTAGAGTTTGTCCATCAATAAATACATCTAGGACAGAAAACACAGGTGCATAATAAGCTGGTCCCAGAATTGAATAGGAGAATGGGCTACATTGTTTTTGGGAATAGCAGAGCTCCTTGCTCCCAAGCTTTCCACGGAAACAAAGGCTCATCTTCTATAATCCAAAATTCTATGACTGTTGCTGCATGGCTGCCCTCCCCCGTGGGGAACTTATGGTAGGATGTGGACGAAAGTTCCATAAAATGGCCAGGCGTGGATATGTTGTAGTCTATGTTAGAGGTGTCATCTTACGAAACTCTTGAGTGCTGTCCAAATCAGATAAAGTGTAATTGGGTAATGTTTAATAAAATAAATAAAAATACAATATAATATATAATGTTAATTTGTGGTTTCCTAAATTAATCTGCAGGGATCCTGTTTCTATTTGAGTTTGGCACTACCAGTCCACATCATTGTTGAGAACTCCCAAATCAATGAGATTACAGATCTGTTTGAGCATAAACCATATCTCTTTCTATAGGTTTTTGGATCACCTGCAATTTTGATTTTTCTGAGATTATAAGGTTTAATCATTTGTAGTCATTTAGTCTTGCCACGACGATATTGGTATTAAAAAGATGGAGACAGTTGAGTAGTAGGAAGAGATTTAGCTAGATTGTGTTTGGGAAATTATATAATTCTTCAATGATTTAAACTACTCATTGCTTTTAACACCCATATCTTTAATATCAATGAATTATACAAATTCTTTAAAAAGTGTTTGGAGAGAAATTATGGAATCTTGTTTTTTTTCCTCATAGTATTCTTATCACCTTAAACTATTTGGTTCATCTTTGTGAAATCTTGAGAGGAGGATCATGGGCTCATAGAGTTATAGTGGACAGGGACCTTAGAAGTAATCTATTTCAACTGTCTCATTTTGCAGATGAGGAAACTGAGACCCAGAGACATGGTGCAAGGTCACACAGTAAGGAACAGGTTAGAGATTTGAACCTGTGCTCTCTAACTTTCAATATTTTATTATCAAATTTACTCTTAAGATAGATGGTGAATACTAAATTCATTTGAGCAGATGGATAAATCAATGTCTAGAGTGGTTTAAAGACTCCTGGGACTAGAAGGAGTCTGAAGAACAACAAATTAATTCATTGGACTTGTGAGGGAATAGGAAGCAGTATTTCTGGGCATGGTATGTCATTAAGCCTATTCTCAGATTATATTTTAACCAAAAAGTTAAATATGACTTTCTTGATCCCATGGTCTTTTCTCCCTATAGTTCTTGACTATTAAAAAAATTAGAAACAAGACACCGCACGTTGTTACTGGTTATGTATGTGATAGTTTCACCCATGAGTGAAGGTTTGAGCAACATTTCATGCCAAGGCATCTAAAAGTGTTGTACCATAGGAAAGGTATGCCCCAACCTCTGTGAATGTTGTGGTATTTTCTTTATGATCTTGCCCTTTTGCACCTACCTCACAGAGTTGTTATGGGAATTACATGAGATGATTCTAAAGTGCTCAGTACAGTGCCTGACACATAGTAGGTACTACATAAATGCTTATTCCTTTTTCCTTCCCTTCTCCTTTGGATAGTAGTTCAAATATGATATTTACCAGAGAACCCTAGAGAGTTTTTTTTAATGTGTGACTAGATTAGGATCATAGATTCTTTAGAACTAGAAGGCTACTTGGCTACCTAACCTTTTCATTTTATAGATGAGATAACTGAGACCTAGGTTGGTTAAGTGATTTGCCCAAGGTGACAGAGGTAGCAAGTGTCAGAGGTGGGATTTGACCTCAAATCCGGTGTTGTTACCCTTGTACCACACTGCCTACCAAGTATCCAGGTTCTGAGATAGTCTATGTGGAGAGCGTGTACTATTAAGAAGACTATTTTTCCTTAACTATTTGGGGATTTGCTTCAAGCTAGAAGATGAGATGCAGTAATCTTGAACTGTATATAATCTCTTATGCTTACTTTAATACTTCACATTGGGTTCAAGAGTGTAGCTATTCCCTGGTACAGACTGAAGCCCCTCCAATGAAACTCCTGGTGTCTAACTCTCTGGGGACAAAACTCTTCAAACTTCTGGTTCTCACACAACAGCCAAGTCACATCCTTGTATTACTAGCTTTCCAGCTTAGGGCACATAGCAAGCGCATAATAAATGCTTGTTATCTACCTGTCTACCTGGGTAGGACCTTCCAGAGCTTGTGTTCACTGGCATAGTCTTTGAGGAGCCAGGGTCACCTCCTTGCCTCAAGGAGGCACCGCAGTAGGACGTCAATTAAGGATAATGTCTTTGGGTGGTTCAAAATGGCAGGGAAAGATCAGACTTCATGTGTTGGCATAAAACAGATTTTCTGACTTTTCTTAATGTTGGGGAAAGCATTTTCTCTAAAGACTTCTCCAGAGGAGCATTCTTCAAATTTGACATCATGCATAGCCACTGTTTTATTAGTTATTGTCCATTCCCATTTTAATCTTTAGCTTTTGATGAATTTCACAGGATCATGAACTCATAGATTTAGAGTGGAAAGGGACTTCAGAGGTCATATGGTCCAAACTCCTCATTTTACAGATAAAGCCTAGAGTGGTTAAGTGATTTGCCCAAGGACACACAAGGAGTGTGTGTATGCTGAAGGCAGGATTCTAACCCAGATACTCTGACTACAAATCCATTGCTCAATTTTCTGTACCATAGTGCTTGCTGTCTTGCTACAGTTGACACGGTGGTGGGCTTTTCCTCTATTAATTTATTATAGTTATTGTGTATCTTATCCCTCCCCCCCACCTTCTACCCTTTCTCCTTTCCAATCCTTCCTCCACACAGCTGCCAAAATAATCTCAAAACACAGATATGACCATGAAAACTCCTTGCTCAGGAAACTACGGTGGATCCTACTGCCTCTCAGAAAAAATGCAACTCCTTTGTGCAACATTTATAGCCAGTCACGATCTGGTTTGAGCCTACCTTTCCAGAATTCTACATTATTACCTTCCATGAACTTTGTGTTCTGGCTAATTGTGACTGTTCCCACATGACACATGACACACGACCTTCTATCTCCACCTCTATATCTTTGTTTTTTTGTTTCTGAAATTGCAAAATTTTAAAATAGCCTTAAAAGAAAATAATGAAAAAGCACTGAGCCCTCTTAGAACCTCTAACACTATGAAGAAAATAAAATTGTACATTGCTCATCACGTGGAACTCTCTCCATTGCTTCTTTGGAAGCAGAAATAGTTGATTCCTTTCCCCCATTCAATGTGTTTTTTTCACACAAACTTAGCTTCTTTATTCTCTTCATAAATTTAAAGGTAGTAAAAAGGACATAAAACAAATAGTGACCATCGTAGACAAAAAATATGGATTTCAAATAAATCTATGTTTTTGCCCAAGTTGTTTTCCAAAACCTTTTCCCTCCTGACTTCAAAGCTTAGTTGAACTACCATCTCCTACGTGAAGTCTTTATGGAACTGTACAGTTTTTAGTGTTCTCCATGCTGCCCCCAATGAAACTACTTTGTTCATAGTCAGTCAGTCAATAAGAACTTATTAAAGCACCTACTATGTCTCAGGCACTGTGCTAAGCATTGGGAATGTAAAGAAAAGCAAAAATATAGTCTCTGTTCTCAAGGAACTCACAGACTAATGGGGGAGACCACATGTAAAAAGGGAATAAACAAACCTTTTCAAAAATAAGATATATACATGATAAATTAGAGATAATCAATAGAGGGAAAGCATTAGCTTTTAGAGGGTTCAGGAAAGGTAGAAGGTGAGGCTTGAAAGCGCCTTCAAATACTAAAATTATGAGTACCCAGCAACAAATTCTACAACAGACATTTATTAAGTCCTCAAAGAGATAAGATACAAGATCATCGTTATTTTCTCCCGAGAAACCTGTATGAGGTCCAAGAAACAACAGAACTGAAAATGGAACAACTGATTGGTTTAAGATTGGAAAATGAGTATGACAAAGCTGTATGTTGTCTCCTTATTTATTTACCTTATATGCAGAGTACATCAGAGTACACATTCTAAATGCCAGGCTGGATGAATCAGAAATGGAATTAAGGTTGCTGGGAGAAATAGCAACAGTCAGGTATGCAGACAACACAACTCTGATAGCAGAAAGTGAATAGGAATTAAGAAGCCTCTTAATGAGGGTGAAAAGAGGAGAGTAGAAAAGCTGGCTTGAAGTTTAACATAAAAATAAAACTAAGATCTTGGCAACTGGTTCCATCAATCCTGGCAAATAGAGGGAGAAGAAATGGAAGCAGTGTCAGATTTTATATTCTTAGGCTCAAAGATTACTGCAGATGGTGACTGCAGCCATGAAATTAAAAGATGCTTGCTCCTTGGAAGGAAAGTTATGGCAAATCTGTACGGCATACTAAAATCCAGAGACATCACCTTGCTGACAAAGGTCTGTATAGTTAAAGCTATGTTTTTTTTCCAGTAGCAACTAATGGCTATGAGAGTTGGATTGTAAGGAAAACTGAGTGCCACACAATTGACGCTTTTGAATTGTAGTGTAGGAGAAGACTTTTGAGAATCCCTCGGACAGCAAGGAGATCAAATCAGTCAATACTTAAAGAAATTGATTTAGTGGAAGGTCAAATACTGAAGTTGAAGCTTAAATGCTGTGGCTATATAATGAGAAAATGGGACTCTGGAAAAAATCCTGATGTTGGGAAAGATTGAAGGCAAAAAGAAAAGGGGACTGCAGAGGGTGATATGGATAGATAGTGTCATGGAAACAAGAAACTTGGACAGATTTCAAGAGGTAGTGGAGGATAGAAGGGCTTGGAGTGCTATGGTCCATGGGGTCACAAAGAGTCAGAAATGATTCAACGACAACTCAGTAAGGCACTGTGCTAAGAAGTAGGATAGGAGTAAGGCACTTTACCTGTGATTTTACTATAGTAAAGAATTCCCTGGATGACCATATTCCTTCTACCAAAAGCAAGTTAGTGCATTCTCTGCAATTTATAGTCTTAGTAAGTTGCCTAGAGCACTAGCAAATGACCTCTCCAAGATCACAGCCAGTATGTGTCAGAGGCAAGACTTGAAGCCAGATCTTCTGGCCAGTTCTCTATCCACATTTGTTTATATGTTGTTTCCCCCATCACCTCCAGTAGAACAGAATCTTCTTGAGGTCAGGGATTATTTCATTTTTTTTCTTTGAACTCTCAACATCCAGCACAGTGCCTTGCATGCAATAGTTGCTTCATAAATGCTTGTTAAATTGAACTGTTCACCACATAGCTCCTAGCTTGGCTTGCATGAAGCTCTTTTTATTACTTCTGGCAATCATCCCTGGTTTCCACTCCTTCAGTTTCTCCTGGCTCTTTACTTTATTGGCTTTATGATCTTTGGAAAGCCTTCTCAACAACCAGACCCTCAGTTTCCTAATCTGTAAAATAGAAATAGTGATACTTTCACTACTTACTTCAACAATGGTTTGAGGAAAGTGCTTGATAAGCTGTAAAAATATGATAAAATTGATAATATGATAAAATTACCTGGCACCTATCAAATTCATTGTAGGAACCATTTAAAAAATAAGATGCTATTGGACATTAAAGACTTAATGTGTTGTCAATGCAAAGTAATGTTTCCATTTTAACCAAAGGATGATCTCTTTGATGGGTCAGTGCATCTTATCAGTATGGATAGTCCCTTCAGTGATTCAGATCACAACCCATCTATGACCTGTTGTGCAACTTTTGCTCCTATTGCCCACCAATCTTCCCCAGGGAGTCTTCCTGAAATGGTTGGGACATTCCAGTTATCATTTATGCATACTAATGGAGCACAGAGGCTGGCTCTTGCTCTCAGCACATGACTGACTTGTTTCTGGTTATATATCTCTTTGATGACATCTTGTACACCATTTCTCTCCAGCAATTCTTGCTCAATGATGTTTTTTTGGTTTCCTCATGCCCACCCCTGAACCTCTCCATTGCTCTTTGGGCTACTCTCAATCTCAGTACTTTGGCAACTATGATATTCCATGACTAACAGCCACATGACATTGCTGGAAGAACATTGTTGTTAAAAAGATGGACTTTTGTTTTGAGGAGAAGCTGGGGGTCATTCAAACTCTGCCGTTTCCCAAAGGCAATCCAGCCTTCTCCTCCTCCTCCTCCTGTGCAGTTCTGAGCCCAGCTTATTCATTGTCCATGCAGAATGCCTGTACAAAATCTGAAGGGATGGACCAACCCTATGAGTGTGACTAAGGGAGTGACTAAAGGGGAGATTTTTTAAGGCACAATGGCAGTAAAGTAGGGGATATATTTGGGGGGGAGCAGACAGCAGACACTATTTTGTGCCTCAGCTCAATACTGCCACCTCCTTCTGGATTAAATTGAGCAGGGAGAGGGCAGGAAGGAGGAGTCTAAAGAGAGAAAGTGGTTCATGATAATGATAACATTTTTATGAAATGATTTGAAAATCTCTAATGATTTTTGGAATCCTTTATTCTAATTCTTTCAGATTACTAACTTGCCATTGATTTCTGTGTGTGTGTGTGTGTGTGTGTGTGTTTGTGAGGGTGCTGAACACTCATGGGCCAAGAATGAGTAATCGGGTATCCAGGCTGCTTTTATCCTTCCAATAAGTCTTAGGTTTGTCATTTTTAATTTTTTTTAAAAATGGAACACTGTTCGCAACAAATTTGAGGGTTTTTTGTTCAAAGAGTTATTTATTCTCCTTTGAAAGGAAATAATTGCTTTCTGTGGTCATTTGTGAGACTTAGGACAGTTAATTCTGGGCACTTTTTTTTTAAATTAAGGAATGTAGGGATTGAATTTTGAGTTTTTCTTCTAATAAACTCAGTTTTATTGGATTTGAGTCTTTTTTTTTTCTTAGGGAATAGTCTTGCTTCTTCTTTGGAATTTCTTTCTTTCTTAAGAGTCAAGTTCAGGGATAATGCCTAAGGGAGAAAAGGACCTGAGGTGCTCAGGTCAGTATGGTCTAGTAGAGAAAGTACCAGACTAGGAAATAGAAGACTTGGGAGCTAGTCCATTCCCTACCATGACCCTTATGCCCTTGGGCAAGTCCCTTTACTTTCCTGGGTCCAAGGTTTCTAACCTATCAAAGGAAGGGATTTGCAGTCTGCTACCCCTTTAAAGTCCTTTCTAACTCTAATATCTTGTGCTTCCAGAATGTAATGCTGTCTCTAGCCCACGGAGGATGTGAACATCTGCAGTGGTTTTTGAAGGTAAAAAAGTGAAAGGAAGGTTGAGAAGCAACTATTTCCAGAGTAAACTGCTAACCAATTAAGAATGTTGTATTAATCAATTAACAAGCATTTATTAAACACCAGGCACTGCGCTAGGTGCTAGGGATATAAAGGCAGAAATGAAACAGTTCCTGATCTCAAGGAGTGTACATTCTATTGGAGGAGATGGGAGGAACAATATCTCTATCTCTATCGGCACACACACATTTTTACACAAATATGTGTGTACGTATATAATATGTATAGGCATATGTATACATACAGGTATATATACATGTAAATATCAGTTATGCGCATGTATGTGCAATGTACACTCATGGTACATGCACAGGTGTACAATATGTACATCTGCACACACATGTACAAGTACATTACATACACCTTCACCCACATACATGCATATGCAGTGCACATATGAATGTGTATATAATTTCACATATGCATACACATGTATGTATGTGCCATGCACACACATTTGCATTCTAGACCATAATGTTTGTAGCCCAAAATCATGCCCTGAAATATGTGCTTTCTTTCTGTCTACATACATATAAGTATATATGTATATGTGCAGTATATATGTGTATCTATACACATACATGTACAGGTACACACACATGTATAGGTGTACACATATATGTATATATCTCTACATGCATGTATACACACATTTTTAGCCAGGCAGAAAACATGCCTTAACAAAAGCACTTGAAGGGCATTTGATTATTATTATTTTCAACTTGGAAAAATCCCTGTAAGCAGTACTTAGTCTTGCATGTGTTCTGGAGGGCCTCCCAGTTAACGTCATCATGATACATCACTCAGCCTGTTTCCTTCTCTGAGGACACTCTTAGTCCACAGTGATTAAAGTACTTTCTTGAAAAGGTGGAAATAGCTGTCATTTGAGTGAGCACAGAGGTAAAACCACTTTTGATCTTGTTTTCAGTTTAACACATGAAAAGATTAGGGTGAACTCAAAAGCTATGGAGAAGATGGGTTGTTTTAGAAAGGGTGGTGTGTAAATATAGGATGGCACATAGCTTTTTTTTGTTCAATTTGATTCAGCATTCTTTCATTTCTTCCTCTTTTATCTCTCTCTCTTTCCCTTATCTCTTAAAGGGTGACTTTTCCACTGGTCATCCCCACTCCCCCCACCCAGATTGTGTTCCCTCCTCATCTCTGCTTTGCATGGGTTCTCTCTTCTTTCAATTGCAACTTTCTACATGAAGCCGTTCTTGATCCCCTCAATGGCTACTGCCGTCCCTCTCAAAATACCTTGTGTTTAACAACTTTGTATTAATTTGAATTATACTTTGTCTCTATGTTCTACATATACTTATATATGTATATATAACATACATACATATATATGTATATATACACATGTTGTATATTTGTCTTCCCCACTAAAACATAAATTCCTTGTGAGTAGTGATTCTTTCATTCTTTGGATTTGATTACTAGAACTGAACAGTGGCCTGGCACATAAAATGTGATTAATAAATGCTTGCTGAATGATTAAAAAGTATAAACCCTAATATTAAAGGATGTTCATACACCATCCCTAACTTACTTTTCCAGACTTATCTCACTCTATACTCCTCTTCATGAATGAACGAATGAATGAATGAAAAAACATTTAGTAAGCATTTAGAATGTCAAAGCACAATGCTAAGTGCCGGGGACACAAACAGAAGATAGCCAGGCAGTCCTTAATCTCGAGGCGCTCACATTCTGATTGGGACGACAACACAGAGGAGGTGTTAGCTGTGAGTCAGATAGAAAGGCCCAGTGGTCCTTAGGGTGCAGTGACAAAGCAGATGGTGATGCATATTTAATATTATTTCCATTGAAAATCATATCTTTTTCTGATGTTGAACCTTTTTATGATGCCAAGGACTTTGGGAGAGAGAACATTTCTCAACTATGGCTGCTGGGGAGGCAGGGGCTGCAGGATCTGCAGAAGTAATTGTTAGGTTAAATCTCCATGTGGGTTTCTTCCTTGGTTGGGAGAGCTGGGGGCTCCCATTATTCCTAGGGTGCTTGGACTCTGGGTCCTCCAAGCTCCAAGGTGGAGGTGGTGGCTGAGGTTTGACCCATCTCACACATGCTACTTTTATCTCTTCTTCATGAAACCTTGCTGCTTTAGCTAGGTAGACTTCCCTACTCTTTTTGTGGCAGGTGGTGGTGATGGGGATGGCGGCCTTCACAGGATTTGCTCCCCTGAATGATGGCACTGGAGGTCAGCCTGGAAGCAGGATTGGTAGTCTGGGAGGTGCTGCTCTTCTCTGTTCCAGCCAAACACTTAACTGTATACTGCCCCCTTTCCCTTCTGAGTCTTGCTCACGTCATTCTCTATATCTAGAAAGCTCTAGATGCAATATGCTGTGCTAGGCGATATGAGGGATACAAAGATGAATAAGAAATGGCCCCTTGGGAGTCAGCATGCAGTGGAAAGAGTTAGAAGACCTAGATTCAAATCGTGCACCTGACACTTAGTACCTTATGATGTTGGTCAAATCATTTAACCTTTATGGGCTTCACATCACTTTTCTGTAAAATAAGAGAGTTGGATTAGATAGTCTTTAAGGTACCTTCAAATTCTAAATCTGTAATCTTATGGTTTGGGTTCAAATCCTACCAATTCCACTCATTGCCTATGTGACCTTGGTCAAATTATGTGACTTCCTCATCTGTAAACAGAGAGACCTGATGACTTCTAAATAAGGTTATTCCCAATTCTAAATTTATGATACTATGGCCCAGTGGATGGAATGCTGGGCCTGGAGTCAGGAGGACCCGAGTTCAAATCTGACTTCAGACAATTACTAGTTGTGTGACCTTGGGCAAGTCACTTAAGCCTATTTCTTTCAGTTTCCTTGTCTATAAAATGAGCTGGAAAAGGCAATGGCAAATCATTCCAGTATCTTTGCCAAGAAAACCCTGCCTGGGATCATGAAGAATTGGACATGGCTAAACAACTGAATAACAATAAGAGTTGGAAACAAAATTGGTGTCTAATTAATCTAACCTGTACCCAGTTACGTGATTCTCAGCCTCAATATGAAGACTTCAACTGAAGTACCCATCTCCTCTTGTGGCATGTCATTCTATTTTTGGACAGCTTAAATTAATGTTTTCCTGATTATGTTTGCATCTTTGCAATTTCCACCCATTTCCTTGGTTCTGCCCTCTGCGGTCAAAGAGAACAAATTTAATCCTTCTTTTATGTGATGGCCTTTAAAACACAGCTATCATATGTCCGCTTTCCCTTAGTCTTCTCTGGGTTAAACATCCCCATTTCTTTCAATGAATTCTCATATCACATGGACTCTAGGACCTATAACATCCTGATTGCCAAATTTCTTGAAATCCCTGGCTTACCTGTGTAATTCATAAACTATGGTAACCAGAACTGAACACAGTAATCCAGATGTCTTCTGAGCAGACAGAATATAGAGGGACTATCGCCTCCTTACTCATAAAAGCATTATCCTGGATCTAAGATTTCTAATCAGAGGATGGGAAATTCCAGAGAAGCAGCAACTTTGAGGGTTGCCTGTCTTACAAGTTCAGTCCTAGATTTCTAAAATCTAGCCTTGCAGGGGAATTCCTGAGCAGCATGATCCTGGAATCCAGGCTTCTAGCAAGAGAAAGAGAAGTGGAGCTAGCACGTGGAGTGCTAGCTTTAGGAGCTGACTCTCTGGAAAAATCAAATTCTAGAATCTCAGAATCTAGCCTTCTAGCAAGAAAAAAAAAATCACTCAAGTAGTAGCAGTCACTTGGAGGAGGAAGAGAATCACTTTTGTGACCCCCTGAAGCTGGAGGAATAGCAAGGGACTATAGCTGGGATATAGGGGAGCAGTTGACCTGGACTTTTCCCATTACTATTAAAATGAGTTATTTGGATGCTGTGGTCTGATGGGAAAAAGGGCTGCTCATCTGGTGACCCTAAGGTCATTTCCCTTCAGAAGATAGTCCAAATAATAAGGCTGGACATTTGTATAGGTCTCTATGGTGAAGTGAGACTCATTGGGATTTCTGGGGAAGAGGGATTGCCCTTCTGGGAACCAAGGGGAGTTCAGATCACAGAGTAGTGCTGTATGAAGGACTTTTAAACCTTAGGGAAAGGTAGGATCAGCTGGTGATAGAGGAGAATGGAGTACATTGTTTAAAAGCTACCCCGAGTCCTTTATTTGATCTTCTTTATATGCCAGCACAGTACCTAACACATATTATGTACTTGATAAATGCATTTTCCTGTGAGGTATACCTGATAAATCCATTTGTTACCTCAAGTGCTAGTGTGGGATCTGGGAACACGTTAACCCAAGTCTGTGAGGACTTAGACATGAGATTTTTTTGATGTCTATTTAGAGATTTCCCAGGGTCAAAGCAATATAAGCTAGAGAGAGAAGAAATTATGTTTGGCATAACCACCAAAATTGGATGAGGTCCATGTAAGTCCAGAGTATGCTGTAGTGGGCCATGAACTATATACAAATAGAAAAGAAAAAGAATTAGCAGGAAACTAAGAGGACAAATATAATTAGATTGCTTGAGGGAATAGATGGGTGATAGATTTAGATTGTAAGCTCTTTGAGGCAGTAATGTGATCTATTTATTCTTAGTATCCTCAGGAATTTGTCCTTGATAAAATAGTACTTGATAAATTTTTTTGAACTCAGAATCATAGAATCTTAGAACTGGAAGATACCTTGAAATCATCTAGTCCAATCCATACATGAACAAGGATTGCTTGTACAATATTCCCATAAGCCATTCTCCAGCCTTAGTTGAAGACCTTTGTCAGATGTAGCCAGCATGGTACTATGGAAAGGATGCCTAATTTAGAATGAGAGCATTTGGTTCTATCTGTTGTCTCTGCCACATGATATCTCAGTTTCCTCATGTGTGAAGTGAAGTGGTTGGATTGGATGACCTCTAAGGTAATTTCACCCTTAAATCTAATCTTATGACTTCTTAATATAGGGGCAGCTAGGTGACATAGTGAAGAAGGGAGTTCAAATCCTGCCTCAGACACTTATTAGCTGTGTAATCCTATGTAAGTCACTTAACTTCTTCCTTCCTCAGTTTCCTCAGCTGTAAAATGGGGATAGTAATAGCATCTACCTCACAGGGTTATTGTGAAAATCAAATGAGATAATATTTGTAAAGTTCTTAGTATAGTGCCTGACACATTGTTTGTGCTCAATAAATACTCCTTCTCCTCTATCCATGATCTGATGCTATATGAGAGCTTTGGACCCAAGAGTGATACCTGTTGCCTCAATTTACATCCAAAGCCAGAAGAAATTACACTCAAGATTCCATACATTAATAAACATAT
Organism: Vombatus ursinus; assembly: GCF_900497805.2. NCBI lineage: Eukaryota > Metazoa > Chordata > Mammalia > Diprotodontia > Vombatidae > Vombatus > Vombatus ursinus. The sequence continues at coordinate 22,297,734 of NW_020954953.1, read as the reverse complement.
CTTGATAGCATCTAGTAGCTCTCCCTGAATTCAAATGACCTCAGAGATCCAAAGACATCATAGTATCATAGATTTAGAGCTGGCAAGGACTTTAGGGACCATCTAGTTCAACCTATCATTTTACAGGGAGCCCTGCTAGGTGAGGCAACTTGCCCAAATTTGCAAAGGTTGTAAGCTACAGAGTCAGGGTTCCAACCCAGGTCCTTTCCCAACAAATGCCATGCTGCCTCTTATGGTGCACATTTCTATAGTGCTTTTCACCTCTGAAGTACTTTGTTATATCATCTGATCCTTATAGCAAGCCTGTGATATATGCAGTGAAAGTATTTTCTTCATTTTGATGACGAGAGAATTGCGTCTCAGAGAGTAGTCACATATTCAATAATAATACTAATAGTTAGTTCATAAATGCTTTAAGGTTTGCAAAGCCCTTTACAATTTGTCTCATTTGAGATTCACAACCACCCTCAGAGGTGGATACTATTGTTATTGTCATTTTACAGGCGAGGAAATTGAGGCTAATAGAGGTAGTGATTTTCCAAGGGTCACACAGCTAGTAAGTGCCTAAGGCTGGATTTGAATTCCTGACTCCAGGACCAGCACTTTATCCATTATGCCACCAGCTGCTTTTGACAGAGGCCAAATGATGAGCCCAGGGTCAGTAAGTTTCTGAGGCAGGATTTGAACTCAAATCACTGCATTTACTGCACTACTCTGTTGCCTCAAGAGCACATAGGTGACAAATGGCAGAACCAGGACTTAAATGTAAGTCTTCCTATCCCTACTTCAATACTCTTCTACTTCAGTAAGTTCTCCCCAACACTGTATGTCTCTTATTTTTATTTTTAAATGGTATTTTATTTTTTAAATATATGTAAAGACAATTTTAAGCATTAATTTAAAAAAATTTTGAGTTTCAAATTTTTCCCTCCTTCCCTTCCCCCTCCCTAAGATGGTAAGTAATGATTTAGATTATATGTGTGTAATCATATAAAACATATTTCCATATTAGCCATGTTGCGAAAGAAGAAACAGTGTGTCATTTTATAGAAAAGTGAACAGAGGAACTAAATAAGTTTCTCAGTAATACACAGGAAGGCAGTGAAAGGATGTGAAGAAAAAAAGGAGAAATGGAGAAACCTAGGCCAATGAGATTCAGGCTTGTAATGGAAGAAGCCAAACTATAAGGGCTGTTGTGACTCGTTATTAAATTCTCTAGGACTATGCAGGTATCAGTGCTATTTACTCTGATCTCAGGAACGAACCACCTGGACTTGGTACATTCAAAGAAACAAGCTAATAGCAGAGCTGAACTGCTCTGGACTTTGGGGAAAGACTAGGCCATATGATGAAAAGGATAGGGTTTCTCAAAAGACCTTTGGGCCAGTTCAGCTACACATCCTTCTCATAGTGGGGAACTATCTTTCTACCTAATTAGACTTGCCAGTATTTCCAGGATTATTGGACTTTGGTTTTATCTTTCTCTCTTGGCATAAGGCAGTTCATGAGACACGAAAAAGTGGGATAACTCTCTGGCAACATCTTGGTAATAAGGAGACTAGACTAGACGGTACTAATAAGAGTATCTCCATACCCCCGCTACTGTTTGTGATTCCAATATCTGCCCAATATGAGCCAGTCAACTACTGTATCATCTCATGATGGCTATAGATAGTTCCCCTGTCCCAGTGAACTTTCAGAGCCAGGGCCCCACTTGCTATGACTAATACCATTCAGGAGTCCAACTCAGTTCTATTGGTCTGTTACATTACTTATAATATACTTCTGCTCTGATTGCATATTTCTAGAAAGAGGATTTTAATCTAGGCACATCATTATTTCCTCATTCATTTTTCTGATGACTTTTTATTTATTGCACAAAGATGATGAAGTGGATGCTTAAAAGAGATTATAAAAGGGAACAAAAGAATAAATTTACAGGAGTACCATAATCGATGTAGCCCAAGCAATCCAAGAGATGTTTAAATCAGTGAGGGCCAGTTTACATGTCAAACTGGTATTTCCAAATCCCAGTCCTCTCCTGCAACATATCATAATTGAAAGATGCCCAAACAGATGTTTTCTGTTACATGGTTTCAGTTCCAAAGTTTTCTTCATGTGAAGCTCATAGACAAATAATCCCATAAGAACTACATGTGCCAATAATGTTAATGTTTGTTATTGCATGTGAAAATATTTTGAGTTGCTTGAGTGAGATTCATTTTGTTTCTAAATGGGTTTTTTTAAATTGGATTCTCTCACTTTGCCTTTACAGATGTAATTATAAATCCTCTTGCCTCTGGTTAAAGGTTTTTGCTTATGTGAGAAAATTCTATCTATTCCCCACTGTGATTTAGAAGAATAGAATTGCCATAGCTAACTCCAATGTTTGAACCAATATATACCACCCAAACAGCCAATGCATGCAAACTCTTAAGGAAGATACTCAGGTGGTCTCCAACATGTATTCAGGTACACTTTTTCAATTAATATCACAATGTACTCCAACTCTCATAGATGTAGGGCTGAAAGGATCTTAGAAATCCAATTTTCCCATTTTAAGGAGATAAAACTCAGGCCTAGAGGTGTTGAATGATTTTACCCAGCTTCACAGGGCCAATAAGTAGTTGAGACAGGGTTTGAAATCAGGGCTTGTGACTCTAAGTCTAGGTTGCTCTTTCTATTACATTATACCTTTACCTTCCTGTTTGTCCCCAAAAGGGAGTATTTCAAGAAAAAAAGAGTGGAAAGCTTGTTCCCACCAAGACTGGAAAAAACATTGTATAGTAAGACCTTCTACTTAATTTTTCCTTAAATCTTGAATCCTTCTTGTTTGAAAATCATCACTCCAATGTTAAAGCTCATCATGAATAACAGTTTGGAACACATGACTGATCTTCCCCAGAGATCTTATGCTTAACTCCAAAGCATAAAAAGAGAGAGAGGACCCTTTCCACATGAGAGAGCTTAAGCAACAATCCTGGTGTATAAGGGACCCCTGAACACAACAGAACAGACAGATACAAAGACAGCCAACTAAGCCGCACATATGTGGAATCAGGAAAGAATGTAAGGTTTTCTGCTCCAAAGCACACAAACTTCAACTGAGGGAAAGGAAAAATCTTGTTGGCCTTGAGTGGAATTAAGAAGCACATTTTTCATAGCAAAGCCAGTAGAGGACAACATAATCACAAACATCAGGTCAGATCCAGTGAGGAGAAGCCAATAACTTGAGCTTGACTGGAGTTTGGAGGAGACTTGTAAAGGGATCTATTAAAATGTAGAGGGGATTACTTTTATGGCAATAGAAACAGGGAGGAAAAATTGTGCAGTTAGACCCCTACATCTTCAGCCTCCTCTGTCTACTTCTCTCTACCCCTTCTAGGAAGGCCTGTTCTCAGGAAAGGGTCTGTTGTCATTCATTTGCACCCTAGTATGAATTTAATTTAATTTAATTTTCTCCTCTCAAGGATGCTTCTACTTATGGATCAAATTCTGTTTTCTGTTGAGGGAAATTAAGGGAAAGCGAACAAACATTTATATAGTGCCTACCACTGTGCTAAGCATTTTTCCAGATATTATCTCGTTTGATGCTTACATGAAACTACCTCGGAGATAGGTGCTATTATTATCCGTATTTTACAGATAAGGAAGCGAAGGCAGAGAGGTTAAATGATCCGCCTATGATGACACAGCAAGTAAGTGGCCAAGGCTAGGTCTGAACTCAGGCAGCTAGGTGGTGCAGTGGACAGAGTGTTGGACCTGGAGTCAGGACAAATTGTCTTCCTGAGTTCAAATCTGGCCTCACACACTTACTAGCTGTGTGACTAGGTAAGTCACCTAACACTGTTTGCCTCAGTTTCCTCATCTTTAAAATGAGCCTGGGAAGGAAATGGCAAATCACTCTAGTATCTCTGCCTCAACGATAACTATGCTGTTGCTGTGATTTTCTGTTTTATCTTAGAAGCAATAGAAAACTAATACAGTTTTATGATTATGAGAGTGACATATATATAAAATATATATGTGTGTGTATGTATAAGAATTTTATATGTATCTAAATTATATATAATCATTTATAATTATATAGGTATTTAGATATGTATATATGTGTGTGTATGTGTGTATATATATATATATTCATATATAGATGTTGAAGGTGAAAGATGATAAAAACTTGAACTAAGGTGGTGGAATTTGAGTAAAGAGAAGAGACTGAGTGTGAGGGATGTTAAGGAGGTAGAATTTACAGGACTTTGCAGTTGATTGGAGGATAGGAGTGAGGACAAAGGAAGAATCATGATAATCAATGATGAATTGAAGAATCGAGAAATATTAAGGAGGTAGAATTGATGAGACTTGGCAGCTCATTGGAGGATATGAGTGAAGGCAAAGGAAGGATCATAGGGCAAGTTGATGCTGTCCAGTTTGGGGTTGACTCTTTTTTTGCCCTCCCTCCAACCTCCAGTGAGCTGCCAAGTCTTACCAACTCTCCCTCCTCAACATCTCTCACACTCATCCTCTTCACCCAAATTCTACCACCCTTGTTCAGGTCATCACCACCTCTTACCTGGACTTTTATAATAACTTCCTAATCAATCCCCCTGCCTCTAATTTCTCCCCTCTCCAATCCAATCTTTACACAGCTACCAAAATAATATTCCTAAGGCACAAATCTGATCATCTTATTCCTTAGTTAAAAAAAGCTGATTAGTTTCTGATGGGAAAAAATGATCTTAGCTTAATATTTATGACCTTCCATAATCTGGCTTCTACCTAACTTTCCAGCCTCATTTCATATCATTCCCCTTGACAAATGCTGTGTTCCAACTGAAATGAACTATAAGTTATTTTCTGAACTCTACATGCCTTCTCCCACCTCTCTGCCTTCAGACAATGCTTTCATTAAGTCATTGTTCAGACATGTCCGACTCTTCATGACCCCATTTGGGGTTTTCTTGACAGAGATAGTAGAGTGGTTTGCCGTTTCCTTCTCCAGCTCATTTTATAGATGAGGAAATTGAGGCAAACAGTGTTAAGTGACTTGCTCAGGGTCACACAGTTGGTAAGTGTCTGAAGCCAGATTTGAACTCAGTACTTCCTGACTCCAGGTCCAACTGTGCCCTCGTATTTAGGATCAATATATTTAGGACATGTTTAGGATCAATCTATAGAAACACTTCTTAATGCTGAGGAACGTTTGAAAGTCCAATGGGCTATGTGGTGGGGGAGGTAGTGCGCTCTCTGTTAATGAAAGATTTCATATTGATACTGGATGATTGCTTCTCTGGGATGTCATCAAAGATCATAGAAGGGACTCAGAAACTATCTGCTTTGGCCCTCTCATTTTGCAGAGGAGGAAACTGAGGACCAGAGAGGGTCAGTGATTTGCCCAGTATCACACAGGTTATATGGTTCATTGGCAGGCTTTGAACCCAGGTCCTTAAATGCCAGATCTGTTTCTTGGAACACTCTTTTAGAATTTAGAATACTCTGAGCAACGAAGAGGAAGAGAAGAATAGAATAATAACTTGAGCAAGTAATAGATAAAAGTAGATTATGGCTGATTGATTAGTTGATCAGAATTCTTAAGTTTTGCAAAATTTCTATTTGTTTCCTATAATGTTGATGTTCTAGTACAGGGTTTTGCTCACTTCCCTTTGCTTCAGTTAATTCAAGTTATGGGTAAAAGTAGATTTTAGGTTCAGGTAGACAAACGTGTTTGAAGGCCAAGGGCAAGGAACAAGCAGAGAAGGAATTGAAGGTGAGGGAAAGGAAAGGCATAATTCATAGTGCAAAGTCATAGTAATAATAATAATGATAATAATAATTGACATTTACATAGGGTTTACTATGTGCCAGGCACTGTGCTAAGTATTTTACAAATATTGTCTCATTTGAACTTCACAACAACACTGGGAGGTAAGTACTTCTATTATCCCCATTTGACAGATGAGGAAACTGAGTCAAACAGGGGTTGAGTGACTTGCCCAGGGTCACACAGCTAGTAAGCAGATTTGAGGCTAGATTTGAACTCAGGTCTTTCTGACTTCAGGCTTGATGTTCTTCTATCCACTGTGTCACCTAGCTGCCTCATGGAGGGAAGACTTCAGAAAGGAATCTAGGAAACACACAGAGGAATTTATATAATTTTAAAAAAAATTTCCAACTTTCTCATTTGATGCCACCTCTTTCTTTATGGTACCCTTCTCCCTGTTAGCAGTGAAGTGCTCTCCCTTATGTTGTTTTCTTTTAAAAATTATTTTTGTTGATACATTTTGTTTTTTCATCATATTCATTATTTTACTATAACTTCCCCTCTTCCTTTGCCCAGCAAGCCATCCTGTATAACAAATATTTAAAAAGAAAAAGAAATAAATCATTATGAGAAAGCTAACCAATAATTATCAAGCATTCATTTCCCCCTAGTGTTCATCATCCTCCAATCACTGGAAAAAAAGGAGAAGAAAAAAGACAGAACCCCTGTATTATGTAGTTACGGTCAAGCAAAACATATTCCTACATTGGTCACATACAATATATTTCTTGTTCTGCATGTTAATCCATCATCTTTCTATCCTGGGGTGGTCAATGTTATTTTCTTTCAATTCTTTGGATTCATGACTGATCACTTAGTTGATCAGAATTCTTAAGTTTTGCAAAATTGTTATTTGTTTTCTATAATAATGATGCTCTGGTACAAATCGTTCAGTTTTGCTCGCTAAATTTTGCATCAGTTAATTCAAATCTTTCTAGGTCTCTTTGAAACTATCTTTTTCCTCATTTCTCACAGCACAATAGTAGTCCATTACATTTATGTATCGCAATATGTGGTATATAATTGTGGTATATGAATTGTGCTGCCTCCATTTAAAGAGAGAACCCAGGCCGGCCATCTCTTCATTTCCCTTTACAGTCTGGACTTTCCCATCATGCCTCTGGACCAGGGACCTTCCCTCTCCCCACCCCCTCTGTTGGCTTTTTTTTTTCTCTTGTCATCTCTTTCCATTATAATGTAAGCACTTTGAGTGGAGGAACTTTCTTATGCCTTTATATTTCCAGTGCTTAGCACAGTGCATGGCACATGGTAGGTCCTTAAAATGTGTGTGTGTGTGTGTGTGTGTGTGTGTGTACTATCTTATAGAACTTAAAATTTTTTGAAGACACTTTTATATGTGCTATTCCTAATAAATATGTTATCATACTAGAATTAAGATACTGTGCCATAGAAATAAATTATAATGAAGATTATGGGAAATGCAAATCTCTCCTGAATACGTAGGATTTCACCATTACACTGACTCAACCAGACCTGTCCTCAGTGGGCAGTTGCATATACTCCAGACTTTTTCCTTCTCACCTCCTATTCTTTCAGGGTCGTACTCTGCACTAAATGAGAGCTAGCTAATCTGATACTAATTTTGGCTAATATGTTAACAGACAATATAAGTTATTAAAGCCTGAAACCGAGCTAAAACTTTTGGGATATTCTGTATAAGAAAAATATATCTTGTTCAGGTAAATAAATAGCTAATTATGCCTCTATTAAAAAACCTCCTTTAAAATGACTGGTCCCTCAAGAACCACCAGATAGTGCTCGTCCCCTTCTTAGCTGCAAAGTACCCTTCTCGTCTTGAGGATGTTATATTTCTGTCTCTGACTTTTATTTACACCAAGTGGTCTCCCAGGATGCAAAACAGTAACAAACAGGGAAGCAAAGCCTTGGCTTGCTTTACAGACTGGCCATTCTGCTCGAGGGAAGTTAATAGCAGGCAATTTACAGGGGAGTTAAAAGCAGACAATTTATAAAAGACTTTTCCAAAGAAGGGTTCAATCATGAGAGAAGTTGATTTTTCTATTCCCTACTCTCCACCCTGTTATGAACACTGTTACCGAAATTGATCCTGTTCCCATCCAGCAATTCTCAGGACTTTTTAATCAAGTAGTTAATAGAGCTTTGTGCTGGGCACTGGATCTTACTAAAATAGACACGATTCTTCATCATTCTGCGAGCGATGGTAGTAGGGGTCGGGGTGGAGAAGGCACGGTATTGATGGTTACATTTGGACTATTAAGCCCACAGACTCATCCAGCTAAATACAAACATGCACATCTATCAAAAATGGCTTTAAGTTGAGAATATAATACTTAACAATAATCCTAGTGATGCAAACACCCAAGTACTCCTACACACAAGGGGTTGGAATGAAATTATAAACTAGTAGCTCTCCAAGGCATCCACTGAACTTAGTTGACACAAGGTCACGGTGTGTGTGTGTGTATTGATAAAAGAAGAGAGAAAGAAAGAAAGAGAAGGATAAAAGAAAGAAAAGAGAGATGCTTAGAGGGAAGGAGGGAGGGTGGAAGGAAGGAAGGAAAGTAGGAAAAGAAGTAGACAGAGACAGAGAAAGAAAAAAGAAAGAAGGAAAAAAAGAAATGGAACTGGCTTGGCAAGGGATCAGAGAAAGTGCAGCAGCCAGACTACTATTTTTCTATTAGAGATCAGAGAAACGTAAAGAGAAAGTCCTGTTTGCGTCTTCCTATACACACCTCCCCACTTCTGTTCTGGTCAAGTAGCATGTAATTTATCTCTTGCCAGAGTCATAACCTGTTCTTCAGTTTACTCTAAGCATTGGAGACAAAAATCACACCTGTATTCAAAGCTCTAGGCTAGACCTGTTGCTGTTGAAAGCAGTTTCTTGGACACTTTACTTGTCTACAGCCCTATCTCCAACCCCTTCTAGGAAAAGGAGTGATGCCTTCCACTCAGAAATAAACATTCTCACATGTGGTAATACATCTCAAGGATTCTGAATTCCTATAAATCATCATCCAAACCCCATTCCCCACCCCCACCACCCAATTCCTTATTCCCATTCCCCTCAACACTTCCACTCCAAAGTTCTAACCAAATGCTGCTTATCTTTTTCACTGTGCCCTCTAGAATGCCTGTTCCATAGGTCACAAATTTCCCTTCATCCTAAACCTTTGTTTTTTTTAGTACTCCTTCCATCTTCTAGCTATCACTGAAATCTGGCTCCTCATAGTTGACAGAACCTTTCTGGCCACCCTTTCTGGTACTGGCTGCAATTTGACTCATTCCTCTTGACTCGCTGGTAGAGGTGGGGGAGTAGTTCCCCAAAGCCACTTCCAGGCTCTCCTGCTATCTTGATCACTCAGTAACTTCTCATCCTTTGGAAGTCTTGGAATTCATATTTACCATCCAAAGGAAATCCTGGTAGCTGTTGTCTACAGACTGCAGATCATTCCCCTTCATTCCTCAATGAATTGGTACTTGTCTCACAATTTTTCTCTCTTTCCTAACTCCTGCCCTTATTCATGGGGTCTTCAACACATATATTGACTCTCTTTCAAATGCCCTAATGATTTAGTTCCTCAATTTATTCACTTTCCATTACCTATTTCTTTATCCCACCTCAACCATACACAAAGAATGGGCTACCCTTGATCTTACCTTCACCTACAAATATAACACCTCCATGTTCAAGGATTCTGAAATTCACTTATCTGACCATAATCTGTTAGCTTTCCACCTCTCCCTCTGCCTTCCCTCATCAAAAATTAATCCACACTTCTCTAACCCTCAGTTCTCTCCCAGCCGCTAGCTTACTCTCTTCTCTTTTCCCCATCTTGACCTCTTGTGGTGAACCAGTTCAACTCTATGCTGTCTTCTTCTTTAGAGTTTCTGTCCCCCTTATCATGTCACCAATTGCTGCCTACCAGAACTTCACTGCTGCTAGACAGTCCTCTATGCCTTATCAAACTGCTATCTCACTCTCCACAACATCTCCTCCAAACCTTTTTATGCATCCTCAAACCTCCCATGACTCCTCCCTCTCCCCTCTCATCTGAGAACCTTGTCTCATTTTACAGAAAAAAATTGAGATCATTCACTGTGAGCTCTCTCTTGTTCCCTATTCTGCATCTCACATCATTCATACGCCTTCTACCATTATCTCTTCCTTCACCCCTGTCTCACATGAAGAGGTGACTTTACTCCTTACCAAGGCTAACCTGTACAAGTGATCCCATTCTACTCCATCTCCTTCAACTGATTGTTTCTTCTCTCATTCCAATTCTATCACTTATTTCCAATCGCTACATGTCTATTGGCTCCTTCCCTATTGCCTACAAACATGACCATGTCACCCTCCTCCTCAGCCCTTGTTTGATCATTCCATAACTATTGTCCTTATATTTCTTCTGCTCAACTCCTTGAAAAGGCTATCTACAACAGTTGCCTCCACTTTCTCTCTTCTCACTCTCTTCTTAATCCCTTACAATCTGGCTTCTGACCTCATCATTCCACCCAAACTCCTCTCTCTAAAGTTATCAATGATCTCTTAACTGCCAAATCTAATGTCCTTTTTAAAATTCTCATTCTCCTCAACTTCTCTGCAATCTGACACTAATGGTCAACCTCTTCTCCTTGATAATCTTTTCTTACTACATTTTGGGGGCATCATTTTCTCCTGGTTCTCCTCCTACCTATCTGACTACTTCTCAGTTTCCTTTTCTGGATCCTCATCCATATCATGCCCTCTAACCATAGGTGTTCCACAGGGTTCAATACTGGGTTCTTTTCATTTCTCTCTCTATATTACTTCACTTGGTGATCTCATCAGCACCTATGGATTTAATTATTATATAATGATTCTCAAAACTACCTATTCTGTCCTGACCTTCAATCTTGCTTCTCCAACTGCCTTTCAGACATCTCAAAATGGATGTCCAGTAGACATCTGAGACTCAACACGCTCAGAATAGAATTCATTATCTTTCCTCCTAAATCTTCCTCTACTCCCACCACCTCTATTAATATAGAGGGCAACACCATCTTCCCAGATGCTTAGGCTCACAACCTACATGTTATCTTCAACTCCTATCACTTACCCCCTTCCCATTTCCAATCTGTTGTCAATGCCTATCAATTTCACCTTTGCAATATCTCTCTAATATGCCTTCTCTTCTCTGACATTATCACCGTTTTGGTACAGGACCTCATTACCTCATGCCTGGACTATTATAACAACCTGTTAGTGGGTCTGCTTACCTCAGATCTCTCTCCCTCCAATCCTTCCTCCATTCAGCCAACCAAAGTGATTTTCCTGAAATGCGAGTTTGACCATATCATTCCCCCCTTCCCGCTCAGTAAACTCCAGTGGTTCCTCATCATCTCCAGGAAAAAATACAAAATGGTCTGTTTCACATTTAAAGCCCTTCATAACCTAACCCCATCCTACCTTTCCATTCTTCTTACACCTTACTTCTCACCAAATCCTCATCATTCAGTTTCACTGACCTCTTGGCTGTTTCTTAAACAAGACATGCCACCTCATTGCATCATCTTGGGCATTTTCTCTGGCTGACTCCCACCTGAAATGCTCTTACTTCTCATTTCCTTCCCTGATTTCCTTTAAGTCCCAACTAAAATCCCATCTTTTACAGGAAGCATTTCCTAACCCTTAATTCTAGTGCCTTCCCTCTTTTAATTATTTTCTATTTATCCTGTACATAGCTTGTTTGCACATACTTGCTTGCTTATTTCTCCTGTTATATTGTAAACTACTTGAGGGCAAGGACTGTCTTTTGCATCTCTTTGTATCTTCACCACTTAGCACAGTGCCCAGTGTATAGTAGGTCCTTAATAAATGTTTGTTGATTGCCTGTCTGCCTGAATCTACCCATAACTGACCTCTCCCTTCTCTGGACTTCTACTGTACTTAGAATCAGAATCATAAGTTCAACACTTAATTATTCTCTAAACATTTCACATATATTATTTTTTTCCCTCAGTTTCTGCTCCCTAAGCATGGAGTCCCTCCAAGACTCTGTCCTTGGCTCTCTTCTCTTCTATATTCTTTCCTTGGTGATCTCATTTACTCCTGAGACTCTAATAATCAAATGTATGATTTATACATCCATCTGTTCTCTCCTCTGAGTTTCAGTTCTACATTTCCATCTGCCTCCTGTATATCTCCACCTTTACATCCTTCTAGACCTCAAAATTTATATTCATTATTTCCCCATCCCCAAACCTGTCACTCTTCCCAACTTTCTAACTGATGTTGATGGCACTATCATGTTCTGTCACACAGGCTCAAAATGTTGTATTCTTTCCTCTCTCTTATTTGACCATCCCTAATCAATTGCCAAGTTCTGTCGGTTCTGCTTTGTCCATATCTCTTCCATCCATCCTCTCCTTTTCCAACCACACAGCCACCTCTATCACTCAAGCCCTTGTTACTGTTTTCCTAAGCTATGATCATAGTCTCTTAACTGGTTTCCCTGTCTCCAGTCTATCTATCACAAGGCTGCCAAAATAATCTTCCTAATTCACAGATATAATTGTGCCATATCCCTAGTTATTAACCTTCTTCATTGGTACCCCATTACCTTTAGGATAAAATACAAACTCCTTAATCTAGCCTTCAAGCCCTTCTACCATCTGTGCCTCGCCTACCTACCCCACATTATTGCATTCTACTTCCCTATATGTATTCTTCAGTATATTCTGGTTAAACTGGACAGTTGCTTTTTCTCTAGTTCACTTGTCCTTTCTTTTCTACTGACATTTCTTCATTCATACATTTCCTCCACCACTCTGCCTATGGAATCAGTCTCCTTTTTCAAGGCCCAACTGAAATATTACCTCTTTCATAGAATGTTTATTCTTCAGTTGAGGAGTGAAAACTCTCTCTTCTTAAAATTCTTATAGTACTTTGTATGAATATCTCTTTTGTCTCTATCATCATACCTTATATCATATTTATCTGTGAATATGTAATAACCTACCCCTTTGACAACAAATAAATTATAGGTAGAGATTGATTATATTATTTTTCTCCTTCCTTCCTTCCTTCCTTCCTTCCTTCCTTCCTTCCTTCCTTCC
>NW_020954953.1:22171287-22284811 GCF_900497805.2 Vombatus ursinus | reverse complement strand
TTCTTTCTTTCTTTCTTTCTTTCTTTCTTTCTTTCTTTCTTTCTTTCCTAGTTTGGTGCATTGCACATAGTTGTCATTTAACAAAATTTTTCTTCTGAATTTAGTTTAATTGATTCAAGAGCAGGAATCATGGCTTATACTTCTGTTTGGTCCATAGCAATAATACTAGCCCGGCATAATACTAGGCACACAGTAGATTATTATTTTTTTTTTCTTTTTCTTTGGCGAGGTGATCAGGGTTAAGTGACTTGCCCAGAATTAGTAAGAGTTAAGTGTCTGAGACTGGATTTGAACTCAGGTCCTCCTGACTCCAAGGCCAGAGCTCTATTCACTGCACCACCTAGCTGCCCTCACACACAGTAGATTCTTAATAATGACTGATTGATTAATTGAAAGAAGAGAAAATTACAACAGCTTTCTAAAGAAAGACAAATATTTTAATTAATTTCACCCGTTGTTACCCACACCTCTTTAAGTATTAAAGGGCAGGTGGCAAAGATCACATTGCAGGCTTATTTTTCTAAGGGTAATTCCAGAAGTCACAAAGTAAATACAGCAATATGTATCCCATGACAACCTTTAAACAAAGATATAAGCTTCTCAAAGAATGGTCCCAGCTAATGCCCACAATGTCTTAGGGTTTTGGAGCTGAGAGGAAACTTGGTGATGCCTAGGCCAGCCATCTTATACCAAAGAGAAGGAAATTAAGACCCAAAGAGGTGCCAAGAGGCAACTTGCCTCTTTTAGCCCATCCTCTACTGAAAGTGCTTAAGTTGTCTTTTCAGAATGCAAAGAGTGAGTAGTGGATTGAATCTGCTACTTTTAAGTGTTAGAGAAGAAGTTGCTCTGCTGCCCCCAAATCTGCCCAAATCCTTCTCTGATAAACCCAGAAACCTTGGAAAGACGAGGTGTTAAGATGGGTGAGGTAGAGCAGCTGTTTAAATGGACATGCTGGGCTCTTAGAAAATGCAACATGCAAATATCTGAACTTACCAAACAGATTAGCATGCTTATTTGCATTATAGAAAGATTCTTGACTTTAATAAAGAATTTATTGTGAAGTTCCTCTAAATAAGAAGCTTCCTGAGTATTCTTAAATACTAGGTTTAAAAAAAAAAGATTGATGCAGAACTTTTCTGAAGCACATTTATACAAAGGCAAGATGCACTCACAAACACGTCTACCACTTTATTATAATTTTTACTGCTGGCAATTAATAATAATAATAATAATACAGAGGTTTACAACCTAGGAGTTATCCTGGATTCTTCTACTACTCCCCATATCTGATCTATTGCCAAGGCCTGTTAATTTCACCTTTGCAACGTCTTTTGCATATACCTCCTTCTCTCCTCTAGCACTACCACCATGCTAATGGTAACCCTCATCACCTCATGCCTGGACTATTGCAATAGTCTGCTTGTGAGTCTGCCTGCCTCAGTCTTTCCTCATTCCTATTCCTTCATTCAGCCATCAACGTGATTTTCCTAAAACATAGGTTTGATCACGTCATCCCCACTTTTCCACTCAGTAAACTCCGATGACTTCCTATTGCTTCTAGTATCAAATACAAAATGCTCTGTTCAAAGCCCTTTATAACCCAGACCCCTCCTACCTTTCCAGTGATCTTGTACCTTATCCCCAACACTAACTCTTCTATCCAGTGACACTGGCCTTCTTGCTCTTCATGAACAATACCTTCTATTTCTACTTCTTGGCTCCGGGCATTCTCTCTGGCTGTCTCCCATGCCTGGAATTTTCTCCCTTCTCCTGTCTGACCGCCGATTTTCCTGACTTCCTTTAAGTCCCAGCTAAAACCCCACCTTCTACAGAAAGCCTTCCCCAACCGCTCTTAATTCTAACACCTTCCTTGTATTGATTATTTCCTATTTATCCTTTATATAACTTTCTTGTATATGTTTATTTGTTGTCTCTCCCATTAGATTCTGAGTTTCTTGAGGATGGGGATTATCTTTTGCCTCCTTTCGTAATCCCTGTGCTTATCACAGTGTCTGGAATATAGCAGGCCTTTAATAAAAATTGATTCATTGAGAGGCAAGATGGTAAGCTATGAAGAAAGTTGGATTTGGAGTCAGAGGACTCAGGTTTTGCTCCTGTCTTTGTCACATATTACCTGTGATCTTTGGAAAATGATTTAACCTCTCTGGGCCTCAGTTTCCTCATTTACAAAATGAAGGGATTGCATTAAATGACCTATAAGGTCAGATCTCTTCTAGCTGTAAAGCTGTGATCATATGATAATAATTCTAATACTATCATCATATCATATTAATAATTAAATTATTTTTATCGTTTTTTTGAGTTTTCAAAGCATTTGCTCATGTTATTTTTTTTTAAGGATCAAATTTTCTTGATAGCTTTTGTTTTTCTGTAACTTGTATTTTCTACTGAATCCTTCTTCCTTCCTCTTTCTTGGGAGTCTTCTCTTATAACAATTTTTTAAAAAGGAAGGAAGAAAAAAATTCCATTATATATATCTATATCTATACATATACATTCCAATATGTTAAAAAAGCCTTTGTTATATACATACTTCCATACTCATGGACACCCTCCTCTCCCCCTCTCTTCTCATTTCTGCAAAGGAGTTGAGGATGTTCTGAGATTTTTGGATTTCTTTTTATTAAATTTTATTATACCATTCCTTCTGGAACATTTTGTTAACCAAAGCCTGTTTCTTATTGATATTAACCTCACCTGGCTAAAACTTAATTCTTGCAATGATAGTATTAAGGAAGATTTCTTCCTGAAATAAGAAGCCAAGAGAAGAAGAGAATATAGCATCTACAAAAATTTTGGAATCCCCCAAAGTGATTTAGCTAACTCTGTGGAAGAATTTTCCTGACACGAAACCTTTGGTTATTCTTGTGACATATAAATCTCTTCCCCTCAATTAGCCCATTGTGACTTCTTTGTGACCTCGTAGTTTTATAAGTGTTGTTGTTGTTCAGTTGTTTCAGTCATGCCATTTCCTTCTCCAGTTCATTTTACAGATGAGGAAACTGAGGCAAATAGGCCTAAGTGACTTGCCAATGGTCACACAACTTGTAAATATCTGAGGCTGGATTTGAATTTAGATTTTCCTGACTCCAGGCCTTGTGCTTTATTCACTGTGCCACCCCGCTGCTCATATATCTACACATCTATACGTATCTATATATCTATATAGACTTATTTTATATAACATGTTATTATATATGTATGTATAGCACATATATTACATATGTATACTTATTGCTTCAATGTGGAAGACAAGCTGCTTGATAGCAGATCCTAGTTTTCCTTTTATCTTTGCATCCTCCAGTGTACTGCACAGAACAGGTGTTTAAACCTTTCTTGTTAGATTGGGATCTATTACTACAATGACCCTTTCCACCATCTAGATTAATGGTCTTCTCAAAAGACTTTGATGCAAAAGAGTGAATCCAAACATGATAGTGGGACAGAATACTGGCCTGTCCATTGCAAATGTATCACTAGTCTGCTGGTATGCTACCTTATTTGGTTCTGTTCACAGTTACTCTAGTTCTGTCCACCTTATAATAAGAAGCCAATGAGCTTGACTTTGATTTCTGGGAAAATTCTAAAATGAATCATTAAAGAGATGATTGGTGATCATCTAGAAATGGAAGCACTGATTCCAAAGAGCACAGGGGACTAGCTCATTTCCTTTTTAAAATAAGATTATTGAATTAGTAAATGAGGGGAATATGTGTTTTTAACAAGAACTTTTTAGATTTTCAGAAAAGTTTTTGATAAAGTGTCTCATGCTATTCTTATAGGGAAAATGGAAAGATATGGATTAGATGACAATATAATCAAATGGATTAAGAGCTAGCTGAGTAGCTAGACTCAAAGAATAGTTGCTAGATGTTCACGTCAATGTGTCCCTTCCCTCGAGGAGCTTACATTCTAATGGAGGAAGAACTCTATGTACCTCAGACAACTCTCTAGGACTCATATAGTCATAGACTGATTCTAATTTGAATTGGTCTAGGGAATTCCCACATTAGGAGTTCCTCTAATGACGACATCACAGATTCTTCTCCTATTTGCAAGAATTGAAATGTGGATAACGCACATGAATCATCTCTTAATTTTATTGTTCAGAACAATAATAATTTCCCTTTATTCAAATTAACTCAAAATACTAATCCACTCTATGGAGAGTATAAAAAGTGTTTGATTCATACTTGGGTATTCTGATGTGAGATGATTATTATATTCTCTAATAATAATTAATAATCACTTTCACATAGAGTTTTGGGCTTCCACACATCTTATCTGATTTATTCCTTACAACACATCTGTAAAATAAGTGGAGTAGGTATTATGATACCCACTTTAACGATGAGGAAATGGAAGTTTTTAGAAGTTAAGTGATTTGTTTAAGGTCACACAGTTAATAAATGGCAGAGCCAGAACTCTTGATCCAAATCTTCTGATTCTGAGTCATTGGATCATGGGATCACGAATTGAGGGCTGGAAATGCCCTTAGAGGCCATCTTGTTCAACTCCCTCTCTTTATAGATGATGAAACTGAAATTCAAAAGAGGATAAGTGATTTACCTAAGGTTACCCAGATCCTAAATGGCAGAAACAGTCACTACTTGGTCTTTCAACTATTCTGCCTCAAGAAACATGTAATACATTGCCTCTCTTCTTATCTTATTGCCTTAAAACTGCATTCCATTCTCTTTCACTGCATTGTGTTGTTTAGTTTTCAGATTCTCTCCATATAACTGAGTTGTTCAAGACATAATCTGAAAGTATATCATAGCTTCCTTCTCTTGGAGGATGAATGATGTCATTCATTTTCTTGTAAAAGTCTTGTGAACTTGTTGAATTCTGGTGGAAATATTCAGTGTTCTTAATATAGGGACTGCCTGAACGTTCTCCTTTTGGAAAGAAGTAAAATAGTTAACTTGTTAAACCCTGTTGTCCTGTTCACTTGTTTTTCAATCATGTCTGACTCTTTGTGATCCCATTTGGGATTTTCTTGGCAAAGATACTGGAGTGGTTTGCCATTTCCTTCTCCATTTTTACAGATGAGGAAACTGAGGCAAACAGTAACCATGTGGCTTGCCCAAGGTCATACAGCTAGAGTCTGAGACTGTATTTGAACTCATAAAGAAGACTATTCCTGACTCTTGGCTCAGCACTCTCTCCACTATGCCACCTAGCTGCCCCTGTTAAATCCTATCATCACCTAAAACTAAAAAAGTCTTAAGAATTCCTTGGCATTTGTTGATACAAACTGCTCTATTCTTTTAGGAAAAATGAGTATATTTGGTCAAGTTTTTGGATTGGGAGGGGGTCAGGGTGGGGACTGGCTGTATCTTGGTGGAAATGCCTGCTAAGGAAACTTCATCTCTTAATACAGGTCATCCAACTTATTCTGTAACTTAAAGTCTTACGGAAAAACCTGGGGCACAAAGATATTAAGTGACTTGCCTAGAGTCACACAGACTGTTTCAGAGGTCACAGTTGGGATTTGAGGTCTTCCCCCTGATTCTGAGACTGGCTCTCTATTCACTATGGCTATGCCTCCTCTTTAGATCACTTTGTAATAGCTAACATTTATATAGCACCTACTTAGTGCCAGGCATTCTGCTAAGCACTTTATAATTATCTTGTTTGATCCTCAAAACAATCCTGTGAGATAGATGCTATTATCACCCCCATTTTATAGATGAGGAAATTGAGGTAAATGGAAGTTAATTGACTTGCCCAGGGACACACAGCTAGTGAGTGTTTGAGGCTAGATTTGAACAGGTCTTCCTGATTCCAGGCCCAGTAGAGTGCTGCTTATCTGCACCACCTAGCTGCTTCAACTGCAATTGATACAGGAAGAAGAAAATCATTGTTATATGCTAAAAGAAACAATCTTATCTTTACTCAAATCCTCTTCCCCAGTATACATAATAGGTGCTTAATAAATGTTTATCAATTGATTTTGCCTTTCTTTTTATCCCCTAGCACTTAGCACAGTGCCTGGGATATAGTGGGTGCTTAATAAATACCTGTTAACTGAATGACTGACCATAAGGGAAAACCTTTGCGAGTGCTAAAACCTTCTGTAAATGTTAGTGATGATTTTCAGGGTGATACCTACAGCTGCTATGAAAACCCTTTATTAACATGGAATACCTATGGCAAGTAGCCATCATTCTCTGTGAAAGGTACAAAAGCAAAGATTTATAGAGTAATTGGTGAGGATGATTTCTCTTGTTTGAAACCTCCCTACCCTCAAGAAGAAGAAGAAAAAAGGATAAGAATGGTGATTAATTGTATCTGGAGAGTGTAATGATGGAGTAATAATTTACTCATTCTGCTTAGGGTGGAAATCAGTCCTTGAGTCTTTCAGGCTCCATGATTTCATGTGATTAATACAGTCTGCATTGCCCGTTGCTTCCAAGAGGTGGTGCTTCTTGGCCTGACTTTGATCTTCCCTGACTCATTTTCTCATCTTCTCCTACGGGCAAGCCCACCTCACACCATCAGGTCAGTCTGCAGCGGGGAGACCCAGAGGCCCCCTTAGAAAATGAGACAGTGTTTGTGTTCTTTTGTTTAATTGTGTTTGCTTAGCAACTGAGGAAGCTGGGCTGAATATTCTGCCTGTGTAGAAAATCCGTGTGTGGGAAAGACTGAGCAACAATGATGAGTGCCGTTGGCCCCAGGCCATGTGTTTAAAATATACTATCAGATGTGAGAACACATTTCTGAGGAGGTCTCCAGCAGCAACTTGGAAAACAAGCTAAACCCAGCACATTCCATTTGTACATGGGATAAAGGAGGAAGAGGATGCCATTTTGAAACCTTACTCCCAATCGCCCTTCCATGGAGAGGAGAGTTGCTTTGCAAGTGAGATCCTTCCTGCAATGTCACCTTGGGTTGGATTCAGGAACCATCCTGAAGTTTAAGACTTACTTGGTCTGTCTGTTTCATTTTCTGTCCATTTGCTTGTTTCATGCTATTGTGTGAAGGTAGGGCTGGTACAGTCTTAGAGGACATGAGAAGAGGTGATTGAAGTTTGTATTTAGTGAAGAACATTATTCATCATAACATTTTTTTGAACAGGGAGGGAAGAACCCAAAAAAATCATGTTGACCAATCCTCTCATTTTACAGATGAAGAAATTGAGGCTCATTTGGGACAGGAAACTCCCCCAAAGGGAATGACCTGTCCAAATCATACAGGTAGGTATTGGGAGAGCCAGCGCTAGAACCTAGGTCTCCTGAAGGCCAGACCAGTGCTCTTTCCACCACATCATACTCACATTGCCTTCCATTGACCCATTGTCAAATTCTGCCCTGGGCTGGGAACATATAGAACAATGAAAGGTCAAAGGAGTCTTAGAACCAAGGTCCAGACCTGATTTTTGTCAACCTTAATAACCCATTTTGAATGACTCTCCTCAACTACTCCATTCCTGCCGGTCTCCCAGGCTAGAATGTGATTAAATAAATGTTCATTAAACACCTACTATGTGTCAGGTACTGCAAGATACTAGAGATGCAAAGATGATTAAAATAGTCCCATTTCAAGTAATTTGTATCCTAATAGGATATAATTAAACATGAATTGAAGATGGAGAGAGCTTTAATGACTAGGGAAATCAGGGAAGACTTCATGAAAGAAAATATGACATTTCCCTTAATTTAATGAACATTTATTAAGTCTACTATGTATAGAACACTGTCCTAGGTTGTAATAATAACTAGTATTTATAAAGTACCTTACATATATCGTTTCCTTTGATCCTCCCAACAACCCCGGGAGATAGATCCTATTACTGTAACTATTTTACAGATAAGTAAATAGAAGCAGATAGAGGTCAAGTGACTGCCCAAGGTCACATAGCTAGTAAGTGTCTGAGGCTGGATTTGAACTCAGGTCTTTCTGACTCCAGATTCAACATTCTATCCACTTTACCATCTAGCTGCTACATGGTTATAAACACAGTTCCTACCCTCAAGGAGTTTGCAGTCTAGGAGGTGGTAAGACACAATTGTGGAAAACTATTATCCTTATATTATATGATAAATGCACTAGAAGACCACAAAAATCCTCTGTGAGTCTTAAGGAAGATGATTCCTGATTAGCTGATCATGGAAGGTTTCTTGGAAGGAGTGGAGATAGCATTTGAGTTGGTTTTTAATGGGCTGTTTTTGTTGTAGAACTGTGATTTAATTAGTGTAGGGAACTCCCATGGGAAAATTCCTTCTACCAATGCAGATCCTCAACTGCTGCAATTCCAAGTCTTAGTGAGTTGCCTGGGAACACCAAAAGACTAAGTTACTTACCCAGGATCATTCAACCTGTGTATATCAGAGATGGGTCTTGAACTCAGTTCTTCTCTACTCCAAGGTTGGCTTCAGGCTTTTAAAGGATGATTATAAATTCAATAGCTGGAGAGGAAGGACTTTTTAAGCATGAAGGAATAGTCTGAGTAAAGGTATGGAAGCCAGGAAAAGGCAAGGTATGTTCATGAGGAGCAGAGTGGAACCCCATAAGGTTGGAGCCTGGATTATGTGCTCTGGGGATCATTAAGAGGGCAAGTGGGAAAGTTGCAAAAATAATAGAGGGTCTTGTGTGTCAGACTGAAGAATATGAAGTTTACTCAGTGGAATAAAGAAGAACCCCAGCAGATTCTTAACGAAGGCTTGCCATGACTAAGCCCGTTCATAAGGACAATTATTCTAGAAGTGGTAGGAAGGCTGGATTGGGGGGAGGGGCATGGTGAGATTTGAAGCAAGGAAGACTTGTAAGGAAGCTAAGATAGTTGTCTAAGCCAAAGGTTCCTGGAGTGGGCTGTACCACCCCCTGGATGCTGCTAGAATGATCCAGGGAGGCGGTAATGGCTTTGGGTGCAATTGGGGAGGTGTTGAATAAAAATAAGAGGGTGGTAGAAGCAGAAGGAAAGAAGAGAAGAGAAGAACATTTTGAAAAACCATTTGTACATGTTTCATCTGTTGTGTAACAGAGTTAAAGTCGTAGTGATTACATTATTTTCCAAATAAACATACAAATGCAAGTTATAACCAATCAGTGGTCAAGTCCGTCAACAGGTCTTAACGAACAAGTGTTGGCAGGCAAATGTGTTGAACATTGTTGGGAAGTCCAGCATTCATAGGCAGGAATATGTGCATGTAATAACTTGTTTACAATATGATACTATATGGTTACATGATACAATATTGCACCATCAAAATTTCAATGCAGGAAAAAACCCACAAATTTATAACAAATTATTAAATGTAAAATGTGTCATTTAAAAATATTTTATATTTTTTGAAATGATGCAAATTAAAAAAAAAGCTGTCAAAGCCAACATCTCCATGGCTTCTGTCTCTCCCTATTTAAAGATATCATACATATTTCTCTCAGATTAATCAGCCTACAGCACAACTTTCATCACATCACTCCTTTGCTGTCTATTTCATCCATTCCAAAAATCCTTTGTCTGGTTTCCAAAGTTCTCTCTAATTTTGTTTTATGCTAAATGTACAACTTTACTTAGCACATTACTTCTGAACACAAACCTTATACTGAAACGAGGAAATGCCACATGCATTACCCAATCTATGTTTTTTTTTGCCTGCTCTGGCAAATGAATGCATGAAAAGACATTCATAAAATCCTTACTGTGTGCCAAGCACTCTGCTAAACATTGAGGGTACAGATACAAAAGTGAAATAATTCCTGCGCTCAAGTAGCTCACATTCTAATAGAGGCAGACAACATATATGGGAGGGTGTGACAAGGAAAGTCACAGAGATGGTGAGTGTAGCCATAGGGCAATACATTGACACACCCCTTCCAGAGTCAGTGGAAGCATTGCTTTTATTGCAGTTCTCAGTAGGAGAGGAAGAAAAAGTGGGTTGGAGTTAGGCAGGCTGGGAAACGACCCAGGTGAAGATGAGTTTGTGTGGTGACAGAGAATTCATAGTTGAGTGGCTTACCTCCTCCCAGGCATGACCTGTGGATGTCTGGCGTGGAGGAACAGCAGAAACAGGGTAGAAGATGACTGAAGTGAAGATGAGGTTCCAAAGCCCCAGGGATTGATTTCCCTTTGTCTTGAATGCTCTTCCCATCCCTCTGTCCTCAACCAAAAGCTGTCTGTCCTTCTCAATTCTTTATTTCTGTCAATAGCAATATCATTGCTTCAGCCCCCTAACTTTGAAACTTCAAGTATTTTCGTTTCTCTTCTCTTCCTCATTCCTCAAAGTCAATCATTAGCCACGTCCTGTCAATTCTGTCTTCTAAAAGCTTAACACCCATTACCCCCTTTCTACTCATACTAACATTACTCTAGTTCAGGGGCTCATTACGTTTTACCTGGATTATTTTAACAACTTCCTAATTTATCCATATGCTGTCTCTTCTTCCACCAACATATTTTTCCCCTGGTGCTAAAACATCTATCTAACGCACAAGTCTGATCATATCCTTCCTTTGCAAAAACGAAGCCTAACCAAACCAAAACAAAAACACCTTCAATGCCTACAGCCGCCTGCAGGAAAAATATGAACTCTTGTATGCCATTTGAAGCCCTCCATAATCTGGGCTCTAACCTACATTTCCAGTCTTACTTACCTCCACTTAACACACTCTATACTCTGGTCAGATTGAGCCATTAGCTCTTCCATACATCCTCTTTTCTCTTGCTTCTGAATTTTTCCATGCAAGGTTGGATGCCTTCTATATAACTTCCTTTTAAACTCCTTCCTTTCCATGAAAGTCCAACTCAAATGGCACTTCCTTCGTGGTCTTCCCTGATTCCCCTACCTTGAAATGATACCTCTCTCTTCAAATCTTACATGTGTAGAAGGCCATTCCTGGATCAGGCTAGTCTGATAGTTCAGGTTTGAGATTGGAATAAGATAAGAAATTCATGGTCCATCCTATATTCATCAAAAAGGAGTTACTTTGCTATAACATGAAAAGAGCAGTCAGAGCAGGGAAAGGATATTCAAAAAGAATACAGAACTGATTCATTTGTGCATACGTTCTCTGCCTCTGTGTTACTCATGGTGGTCCACTGGTCAGAAGCCTGAGGGAGGAGGACCTTGGTTTTTTTTTTTTGTTGTTGTTGTTGTATCTAGAGAACCAAGAAACTGGTCAATGACCAGAGCCTCAGTTTCTTAGTTAGTTACAGCTTAAGGATGGTTCAAATGTCTTTTAAGGAAAAACTAGCCCAGCCTGCAAGGAGTAGGACTACAGAATATTATTGCTTCCACCACAACATGCTTCTCTATTTTGACTTTTCTTATGCACTTGACATATTATAATTTTGATACTTCGATACCTAATTTATATCACTCTTATTGCAATTAAGGATTGTACCAGCATGGTGCTGGGGCAGAGTGCTTAATGTGAAGTCAGAAACCTAGATTTGGATCCTAGCTTTCCCATTTACTTATTCTATGATACAGTTTTCTCATATGCAAAATGGGTATAATAATACTTGCACAAAATGTCCTATCCCAGGTTTTTGTAATGAAAATGCTTTGTAAAAGGCTATATAAATGTGAGTTGTTATTATTATCTTGTAAGAATTGTTTCCCCTGCAATTACTTTGTCTTTCCAACTAGATTGTAAGATACTAAAGGACATATATTATGCCTTATGTTTATTTGCATCCTCACAGAGCCTAGCATTTGCTGGGCAAACCTGGGCATTTAAATATGTGTGATTAATAGATTCAATCAATCAATCAACAAATGTTCAAGTATGTACTATATAGTGAACTATGTGTCAAACACTGTGCTAAGTACTAGGGCTACAAGGTGAAAAAAAAAAGAAACTGTTTTTACCTTTAAGGACCTTATACTCTGTCCTGGGGAGACAACATGTACATATAAAACTATAGGCGGTGGGAGGAGGAAAATTATCTTAATTATTGTAATCCTAGTAAGTCCAGATAACTCACTTGAATCAAGAAACCAACCAAGAGAGTAATAAATATTAAGAAATTTTCCCATAAATCCACAATAAATGTAATCATTAATGATTTAATGTGTCAACAAGACTGACTCTATGAAAGAAAAAAAGGACTTTCAAATACCAGGAATTCTGTATCCCTTTACTACACATATTTTCAATATATGTGTGTGTCCAACATTGTATCAAATTTGGATGTATTCTTTCCATGGATGCTGGGTATATTTGTGAGATAATGTGCCTTAGATTTTCATAGAGAATATTTGTATCAATTGTTTTTACTGTATCATTTTAATAAATGCCCTTCCAGAAATCAGATTAAGTATATTGCCTGATTGTTAAAGGGAATCACATCTGTGAGGGCTCAGAAGTTAGTACTAGAAGTCCTTAGAACTAAAAGTAATAGTAGTCACTGCCCTCTGTGTATGTAACCTGTGAGTGTGTGTGAGTTGGGGGAACATTCCAGAGGGATATGTATGTATATATGTATGTATGTATGTATGTATATATATATATATATGTATAAGCAGAAGTATGTGAAATAAATATGTAAATGCAAGATAAGAAGCTACTAGTACCTGGGAGGAATGACCTCATATAGAAAGTGATGTTTAGCTGAGCTTTGAAGGAAAAAAATAGAGATTCTAGAAGGTGGAGGTGAGGCTTTAAATGTCAAGTAAAGGCAATTGTATTTGACCCAAAAAGTAATGAGTAGCCACTGGAATTTGTTGAGTAGTGGAGTATCACGATTAGACTTGTACTTTAAGAAAATCTCTTTGGCAGCTGTATGAAGGATAGACTGGAATGGGAAAAGACTGGATTCTGGGGGAACAATTAGAGAGGATTGTAATAGCCAAGGAAAGAGGTAACAGTACTAAGAGAAGCTCATGGCTATTGTACTCATTTTTTTTGTTCCTCATTCATTTCTTTTTGAAAAGTCACTGAAATTTTCTTTTGAGGTATTGCCCTTGTCTATGGATGATTAATCTTTTGTTAGTCTAAAGGAGAAGTTTTGACAAAATCAGAAATGTCTTTGTCAAAACTTCCCCTTAGCCTGAACAAAAGATTCTGGGAAGATTTTTCTACATATTTTGCTGATATTGTTCCAGAAAGAAGGAGGCAGCATAATGAAGTGAAGAGAATGCTAGATTTGGAGTTAGGGGACCTGGGCGCTGCCACTTAACCATCTGTTTGATCTTGGGCAGGTTGATTGTACTAGAAGTATAGCAAACAGCAGGGTTGCCCTTAGAGTCAGATATAATATGGTCACCACCCTCTGTCTCTGTGCCCTGTGAATGTGTGTGGGTTGGGGGAATATTCCAGAAGGAGTACTACATAACTATGCAGAGTATATGAAATAAATATATAAATGCAAGATGAGAAGCCACTAGCATCTGGGGCGGGGGGGAAGTCAGGAATGGACTCATGTAGAAAGTGATATTTCAGCTGAGTTTTGAAGCAAAAATGAGAATTCTAAAAGGTGAAGGTGAGTCCTCTTTGGACCTTATTTTCCTAATTTGTAAGACAAAGGGGCTGGACTCAATGGCTTCTGTGATCCTTTTCAGCTCTAAATGGAACAACTCTACGGGCTCTTCTTAGTTATAATCGTCCAAGGGGAGGAATGCTGTAGATGGTTATTTGTCTCTTGCCTAAGAGCTTATCATCAGCCTCAGATGTGCAGGAGTCATCCACAAATATTTGTAGAGGTGGCAAGAGAATGCAGGCTGCTGTCTAATGAGCTGAAAGTCTGTGATATTTCTCTGACTTTAGATGGATTCTTGGCTCTTCCTTCCATGGCGCATTCCCAGGGCTTAGCTCTTCGTTGTATAGCTTTCCCTGGATGCCAGATGCTCTTACTGGGCTTTGAGGCCTCAGGGGATAACCCCTAGTTCTTGCTGAGGAGGCCCCAGGAGTGACTGAGAAAAACAGGACTGAACTTGTGGGTTCGCAGCGTAGGTTTGCTTAGTTTCCCCTTTGAAAATTCTGGGTGCCTTCTGCCTCAATTCCCATAGGTTTCCACCAATGCCTTTGGCTTCCTGGAATTCCCCCTTCTCCCTCCTGCACTGGGAGCTGCTGGGTTGGGAAGGAGACTGTTTTCTCCATTATGACTGGAAAGTAGTGCTAGCCAACGAGGTGTCAAAAGAAACCATAATTATGAAAAATACTCCAATACAGGGGAACAATCCTGTCTCTCATCACTTCCTGCTGATTTGTCCTCTGCTATACCTTGAAGATCTGCCCATTTCCACAACTAGACTTGTCTAGAACCTAATCCCCAAGAGTCAGGACCACTGTAATAGCCTCTTGGCCAGCTTTTTTGTCCTCTTGTCCAGTGGTCCCCTTACTATATTAACTATACATTTCTATCAGTTAAAAAAATTAGCAGCTATCTCAAATATGTATATATATAAATTATTTACATGTACTATGTTATACATATATAAATGTAATGTTATTTTCATGTATTTATACATATAATTACAAAAGATGCACAAAAGAAATTTTAAAGAATGAGATAAAAATAAAATAAACTATTTTTGAATGAATGGTACAAAAACCCTTTCAGAGAGTATGCCTATGTCCTGGGGGATGAAGCAGACTTGTAGATAATAACTGTTAATTAATTATTAAATTAATTTGAGCAGTGAAATTAGCCAAGGAGGCACATTATTTTCTTTTTTTTCTTTTTTCTTTCCTTCTTTTTTCTTTTTTTTTTTTTGACTAGGCAAGTAACTTGCCCAGGGTCACACAGCTAGTAATGTCAAGTGTCTGAGGTGGAATTTGAACTCAGATCCTCCTAACTCCAGAGCCAGTGCTCTATCCACTGCCCCCCCTTTTAAAGATCCTTTTTTTGGGGGGGGGTGGAAAAGAACCCAATGCAACAAGAAAGTTATAGGCTCAGCTAGGTAATGCAGTGAATAGAACACTGGGCATGGAGTCAGGAAGACCTGTGTTCAAATCTGGCCTCAGTGACTCTAGGCAAGTCAATTTGTTTGCCTCATTTCTTCATCTGTAAAATGGGGATAATAATAATGTCTACCAAGGTTGTTGTGAAGATCAAATGAGATAATAATTGTAAAGTGCTTAGCATAGTATCTGGTACACAGTAAGTGCTGTATAAATTTTAGCTATTATTAATAGATCACAACAGTCACTGAATATAATAGTATTTTTTTGGGGGGGGGATGAGGCAATTGGAGTTAAGTGACTTGCCCAGGGTCACACAGCTAGTAAGTGTCAAGTGTTTGGTCTGAGGCAGGATTTGAACTCAGGTCCTCCTGAATCCAGGGCCGGTGCTCTATCCACTACATCACTTAGCTGCCCCTATAATAGTATTTTCAATAGGTGTCATGTTTCTCTGCGTATAGATAGCCACCATTCACAATGCAAAAACAACAGGCAAAAGTGAATTCTCTCTAATTTCAATTTAGCAGAAAGTTATCAGTACAAATCCATTCCTTTATGTGATTTTTCTTAATGAATGTGATTGTACCTTAATTAATGTTTAGATCTTTTAGTTGTGTTTTTGTATGAATGAAAAGAACAGCATGAAGGTCAACTTGACTGGACTAGAGAATAGAGAAAAAAAAATTGTTGTTCTGTCATTTTAAAGTCATGTCCGACTTTTCGTGACTCCCATTTGGTGTTTTCTTGGTGGAGATAATGGAGTGGTTTGCCATTTCCTTCTATAGCTCATTTTACAGATGAGGAAACCGAGGCAAACAGGATTAAGTGAGTTGCCCAGAGTCATGCAGCTGGTAAGTATCTGAAGACAGATTTGAACTTAGGAAGATGAATCTTTTTGATTCCAGGCCTGGAGTTCTATATACTGCCCTGAAGGAAAGGGAGTAAGGTATAATTAGGCTGGAAAGGTAGAGTAGGGTCAGGTTGTAAAGAACTTTAAATACCAGAGAGGTTTATATTTTATCCTGAAGTAATAGGGAACCACTGCAGTTTATTGAGTAATAGGGTGACACTGTTAGATCTGTGCTTTAGGAAAACCTCTTTGGTGGTTGTATTGAGGTTGGATTGGAGCAAGGAGAGACTTGAGACAAGGAAACTGATTAGGAAGCTATTGAAATATTGGGGAGAAGGGAGGGGATGGAGGGAGAAAAAATTTGGAACTCAAAATCTTATAAAAGTGAATGTTGAAAACTAAAAAATAAAGAAAGAAAGAAATAAGTAAAATAAAAAAAAACTAAAAAAAAAGAACGAACATTTCCAAAAAAGCTATGAACCAAAGTATCTTAAATCAATCGATGTTTGCATGTTGTTTCCCCCATTAGATTATAAGCTCTTGGAGAGTAGAGACTTTATTTTGCCTCTTTTTGTGTCCCCAGCACTTTGCACAGTGCCTGGCACATAGCCATTGATTAATAAATACATATTGACTAGGTGATTTAAAAAGAGAAAAGGAAGCTATTTCAATTGTCCAGGCAGGAAGTAATGAGAGCCTTATCTTATGGCAGTTGTGGGAGCAGAGAGAAGGGGATGGATGTAAGATGTCATGGACATAGAAATGACAAGATTGGGCAATTGCTTAGGTATTTGGAACCAGGGAGGATTGGGAAGTTGAGGATGGCAATGAGGTTGCAAAACTGTGTGACTGAAAAACTGGTTTGGAAGAAGAGTAGGTTGACGAGGGAGAAGGGAAGAAAATGAGATGTACAATGAAGATCGAAACTTTCCCATGCCTGCCTATTCTGTTTGACTTACTCAGTTTGACACAAAATGAAAATGAACAGGACTGGGCTCTTTTTCACCAATCACTGCCCTGGAGCACAGAGCCCACTCTCCAAGAGGCTATTTCCAAGCCTAGGAGATACCTGTAGGGCAGGAGGTGGTCACTTTGGGGATGGGAGGAAGAGGATTTTTCTGTCCCAGCTGCTTCTGTCCGTACTGGTTAGGTTATAGCTGCATATCTTGCCTTCATTATTTTCCATAAAGCTTTTAAAAACACTTAAGCCCAGATATTTTTTGCCACATATACAAATCAGTTCTACACACATTTACATAGAGTACTAACTCTATGCAAAGCACTATGATAGTCTGGAGGCACAAAGATGAATAAGATATAGCCATATAAATGACTATAAGATATAGTCATATAAATGACATCTACAGAAGTGGGAAGGTTAAAAAATTGCAAAGGGGCCCGAGGGGATGGAGCAAAAGAGCACTGGGCTACAACGAGTGAAATGTATGAGTTGTATTGCAGATAAACATTTGGCTTTAAGAGGAAGATGAGATATGATCCATATTCCCATGGTTGATCACGCACTTTTTGGGGCTATGCTGCAGTACCCACTTTTGAGACCATTGTTCCAGCTTTTTCCCTCTGTCCTATCTCATCTTTCCAGTGCAGATCAGAAATCCAGCCTCCTACTCATGAGAACCCTATATCAACTGGTCCCAAGTTAACTTGATGTTGTTTTCTTCTGCTGGGCATTGGATTTTACTCTTGGATTTCTAACTCTTATATGAGGAGGCAGCTAGGTGGCACACTGGGCTTGGAACTAGGAAGACTCATCTTCATGAGTTCAAAGTCTGCCTTAGATGCTTACTAGCTGTATGATCTTGGGCAAGTCACTTAACTCTGTTTGCCTCAGTTTCTCATCTGTAAAATGATCCAGAGAAGGTAATAGCAAACCAATACAGTATTTTTGCCAAGAAAACTCCAAATGAGGTCATGGACTGAAATGACTGAAGAACAACAAATTCTAACTCTTATTATTATTTTTTTTTAGGCAGTTGGGGTTAAGTGACTTGCCCAGGGTCACACAGCTAGTAAGTGTCAAGTGTTTGGTCTGAGACCGGAGTTGAACTCAGGTCCTCCTGACTTCAGGGCCGGTGTTCTATCTGCTGTGCCACCTAGCTGCCCCCCTTTTTAAAATTTTTTTTAATTTTAATTTTTTTAAAAAATTCTAACTCTTACATGGCCTGTGTTTCTCAAAGTGTGATCTGAAGACTCCTGGGGTCTCCAATACTCTTTCAGGGGAATCCTTGAGGTTAAAAACTATTTTTGTAATAATACTTAGATATTTTAATTTAGAATACAGTAATATAGATAGATATATCCAATATAAATAAAAGTAGATATATCCCATATCAGCAAAAATTCTTGTGGGGGGGTCCTTAATAATTTTTAAGAGTGTTCTGACACCATAACGTTTGAGAACCACCTGCTTCTGCCTCGGAACCTTCAACCAGCATGAAATTTCTGTTGATAAACAGACTGTGTTCTTCCCCTCTCTCAAAAGTGTCCTGTTCTATGAGCTCTCCTATTTAGCCCCAGCTTGCCTACCTGCTTAAACCTCCTCACCCCAATACTCAGTATTTGCATACCTTATCTTTAAGCCGCTGTAATTTGTTGTATGTTGACTTGTGTTAAGTCTGTTAAGCTTTCCTTTAAACTCTCAGAGCACTTTGGTGGAACCTCTCTTAGGCACTTTCATACTCTAATTTCACTATATTTATTTGTAAAAGTGTCATATCTGGCTGTTCCATGAAAAAGACACTCCATCTTTCCACTCTGGGCATTTTCTCTGTCCTCCATGCCTGGAATGCTTTTCCTTCTCCATTCCAACTACTGACACCCCTGGCTTCTTTTAAGTTTCATCTAAAATGCCATCTTTTGCCAGAAGCCTTCCCCAACCCCACTTAATTCTAGTGCCTTCCTTCTATTGATTATTTCCTATTTATCCTGCATATAGCTTGCATTGTATATATTTGTTTGCGTGTAGTCTCCCCCATTAGATTGTAAGCTCCTTGAGGGCAAGGACTGTTTTTTTCCTCTTTTTATATTTCTAGCACTTAGCACAGTGCCTGGCTCATAGTAGGTATTTAATGAATGTTTATTAATTGATAGATTTTTAGCCCTTTGAGGCAAGAGGCTATATCTTACTCATCTTTGTGCCTCCAGACTACCATAGTGGTTTGCATAGAGTTAGTACTCAGTGAATGTGTGTAGAACTGATTTGTGTGTATTTGCGGCAAAAATGTCTGGCCTTAAGTATTTTAAGGAGTTTTATGGAAAACAATTAAGGCAAGATATGCAAGCTTTCCCCCAAAATGTATTTTATTTTTAAAATTTTATTATCTTGTTTTTTACATCACCTACATTTCTCAATCTATTTTTCCTTACAACAAAAAATTTTAAAAAAGATGGGGAAAACAGTTTAGCAAAACTAACCAACAAGAGGTGTATACTTTTAAGTGTGCTGATATGCACTTAAGTTACATGGCTTCAGTGAAAGGGGTCTTCCTTAAATGGTTTTGGGATCTCAAGTCACTCCCATAGAAAGAGAGTCACACACACCTCTAATATTCCTAAAGGATGTATTGATAACATTCACACCTTCAGTGGGACATTCACTCACAAAAAAGGATGCAAGGAGAGTTATGCTTCCCCTCTCTATCACCCTTGAGTTCTAGTTCTGAGAAATGAAGGCGGACACATAACCTTGCTGGTCAATTCTCTCCACCTCTTGGGAGAGGCATATCTATTATTGTCGGTCCAATGACTATTTGTCAAAGATGAGTCAAATTGAAAGCAAAGAGATTTATCAGCAAATTAAGGAATCTACTCTTGCTTGATACCAGATTCATATTTTGGGGTACAGTTTTGATTTTTATAACCTTTAGGCCTGCTTAAAGTACATAGCCAACCAGCAGTATTTTGCAGCAACTTAGGTTAGATAAGTTAAGTATTTCACAGGAAAGGGAAGGGTAGATAAAGATACAGAAAAGAGAGTTGGAACCTTGTATAAATGCACCAGTTGGGGTCAAGCAGGCCCCAGATACCTCCAAATACACAATTAATGAGTTGGTTAAATGAGGTTAAATATAGGCATAGATAGAATTCCTTTGGTGTCAAGGATTGTACTCCTGGATTCTTCAGTCGTTCTTGTTTCTATGTACCTGCTCCCTTCCTCCCTCTCTTTGTGAGTAAATAGCCCAAACTAACCAGCCAGCACCACCCCTGTAAGGAGGAATCTTTAGGCTTGGCTAGATGGGCTAATCACATGATGGTGGTGGTGTGTTGATAAGAGTTTTTAAGAGTTAAGAATTTAAATGCAATTCTGGATTCAGAAAGGGGCTGAGAGAAAGTAGAATAGCTTTCACAGAGGGTGAAGGGCTGAGGGAAAAGCTTGAAAAGGAAGGACACTAAACCTAACCCCCAATTATTCAGTTCTAAAAGGCTAAAAGTTATATGGGAGGGGATGGGGATATAGCAGCCAGAAAGTGTTAATGGAGATGTGACCTGTAGCACAAAGAAACTGAGAGGCAGTGAGGTGTAGTGGAAAGACCACTGGATTTGGAATCAGAAGGGAGTTCAAATTCTTTTTCTGCCACTGATATCCCATATGATGCCGGTCAATAATAATAATTAATAATGATAAAACTACTAATAATAGCTAATATTTATGTAATGTTTGTTATGTGCCAACCACTGTGCTAAGTGCTTTACAATTATTATGTCATGTGATCCTCACAACAACCCTGAGAGGTAGGTAAATTATCCTTATTTTATAGATGAGGAAACTGAAGCAAATAGGAGTAAAGTGACTTGCCCAAGGTCACACCTTGATTTTGTCATGGGCCTCATTGGCCTTCTGTTGCAGCCTATAGTTCTCTTCTCAGAAAAATACTTTTAAGTGCACAAAACAAAATGCAGAGGTTAACAAAGGAGACCAATTGTACTGAAAAAAAAAATTTTTTTTTTGGCAAGGCAATTGGTATTAAGTATCTTGCCCAGGGTCACACAGCTAGGAAGTGTCAAGTGTCTGAGGCGGTACTTGAACTCAAGTCTTCCTAACTCCAGGGCTCATGCTCTATCCACTGCGCCACCTAGCTGTCCCCCAAAATATTTTTAAAATAAGTTCATGGACCACAAGTTAATAACCTCTGCTCTAAAGAGACCTCCCATGCTGGATATTTTAAATATAGAATAAGACATAGCTGTCAGGTCCCTGAGGTATGCCTCCTTCTAAGACTGGGTGATCCAAAGTTTTTGAAACTGCATAAAACAATTCATTTGAATTCTAGTTCTTTATTTTGTAGAATCAAAAAATTCTAGAATTTTAGGACTACAGGGGATTTCAGTGAGTCAGCAGAGTACCCTGGATAGATTAAAGTTCTTGTATGGTGGGAGAAGGGCAGCAGGTTGGTGCATTGGATAGAGCAGCTGGCCCCTAGTCAGGAAGACCTAAGTTCAAATCTGGCCTCTGACACTGTGACCCTGTGCAAGTCACTTCACCTTGTTTGCCTCAGTTTCCTCATCTGTCAAATGAACTGGAGAAGGAGATGGCAAACCTCTCCAGTATCTTTGCCAAGAGAATCCCAAATGGGGTCATGAAGAGTCAGACTGAACAATGACAACAACACAAAAGATAGGAGAAGAGGCATGCACAAAGAGACCCATCCATTTTTTTGCCCAAACACAACCCATTCGCAACAGAACTTTTAATGTTCTCTGGTTTTGTCTTGTATCCAGATGCTCCTGGAGCATTGGAATAATCCCTTAGGACTCTACTTTCTGAGCTGAGTTTCAATGGGGCAGACTCCAAACATTGTCCTAACAGAAACTGGGGAGAGAGGCCCTTTAAAATGCAAAGCAGAGGGGGCAACTAGGTCGTGAAGTGGTTAGAGCACCAGTCCTCGAGTCAGGAGGACCTGAATTCAAATCAGGCCTCAGACACTTACTGGCTGTGTGACCGTGGGCAAGTCATTTAACCCCATTGCCTCTAAAAAATAAAAAATAAAAATGCAAAGCAGAGTACGAATTTTCTATTATGTCAACCGTTCTCACCAGGATGACCTTCTACCCGCAGCAAATCTGACTGAATCTTCTTGGTAAATTCGGAGGCCATGGCCTCTTTCTTTAGGTTCTGCCATTAACTGGAAATGAATTATCTGCGAAAGCAGAAAAGGAACCTTTTTTAGTACCTCTTACCCAACTGAAATAGCAATTAGCCTCCTTCCTTTTTTCTTTCTCTTTCCCATCCACAAAAGCACCCTCACCAGGGTTTTGCCTTCAGAAACAATTTATCTGTTCAATCAATGCACATTTACACATAAAGCGCTGAAGGGGATATAACGATGTGTTAGATCTAGTACTTGTCGCCAGCGAGCTGCCCCTGGAGCCTTTAACCAGTACCCCTTGTGATGAGGGAGCTGACCCTGTTTACATTTTTGTCAATGACTATTAGTTTGAGGCACTTGATGAAAGTGTACTTGAGTTCTTTATTTATTTTCAACAGTTCCTCATGCATAAATGAGCCTAAAATAAGGCCTGCATAATGCCAACCATATGCTAGAGAAATCAGTCAACCCACGGAAGTGCATGTACACCCTCACAGGTCCCACATCAAATCAGTCTGGCCTAATGCTTGGGATATGGAACATACTCCAACTTTGTAGATGAAGCGGATTGACAGAAAGTCCGTATATAAGTTCAAAGTTTCATCCACAAACTCAAATGCGCTAAGTGAAGCTAATGAAGTTGCCTTTGCTGATAACTGGACTATTTAGTGAAAATAGAAATATTGCCTGCATCATAATAATAGTTAGCATTTATACAATAATAGGTAGCATTTATACAGAGATTTAAAGTTTGTGAAGCACTTTACAAATATTTCTCTTTGTCTTCACAACCACTGTGGGAGATAGGTGCTATTATTCTTCCCATTTTGCAGATAAAGAAACTGAGGCAGTCAGAGGTTAAGTGATTTGGTCAGGGTCACACAGATAGTATCTGAAGCTGGATTTGAATGTATCTTCCTGACTCCAGGTCCAGGGCTCTATCCACTAGGCCACTTAGATACCTCAATGCTAGTATAATACCGTGTGATCTCATTAGCAATACAGCTATAACTTACACAGGTAGAATAGGACTCCACTCCAGGGTGCTCCCATCTGGTTTGAGTGGGGAGGGACCTTGCCTTGAGGTCCTCCAATGGCCACAACTACCCTGGCTGCCGTCATTAGCTACCTGTAACCATGGCGCCTCTTCTCTCAATGCTCTTGTCTTTTCTCCAACCCCCATTCCCATGGAGGTATGGGCCACATTCTGGGGAATGGGCAACCAAACCCAATGTTCTCTGTGATGCCATGCCCATGGACTCACTGTTAAACCATCCTCTGCACCATTATTACTTCTCAGTGTAAGACGTTGCTTTCAGTGGCATTGGTCATTTCCAGTTCAAGAAGTTATAAATTAAAATAGGAGAAGAGCAGGGCTTGAGGTAAGGACAATAAGGCCCTAGAATAACTTCACTTTAAAATAATAACTGACACTTACATAGCACTTTAAGGTTTGAATATTTGAGCCTCAAAACAATGGTGTGAGGTAGCTACCATAGGTATTATTATCCTTACTTTACAGATGAGGAAACTGAGGCTTAAAGAGGTTAAGACATTTGCTAATAGTCATGCAGCTAGTAAGTATCAGGGGTAGGATTTAAATTCACTAATAATGCATTAATTTAAACTCATCAATAAACTAATTAACAAATACATTGTGTTATTAACCTGACTTCAGGTTCAACACTTTTCCCACTATACCCTGTTGTTGAATTTTTGTTTCTTGGTCAAGTCTGATTCTATGTGACCCCATTTGGGGTTTTCTTGTCAAAGATGCTAGAGTGGTTTCTCATTTCCTTCTCGAACTCATTTTGTTGTTTGTCCTTCTTTCTCAAAGAGGACCATAACATCAGGGAAGTGATGTCACGACATGCAAGTGAATTAGATTTAAGTGAGGTAGAGCTGTGCCTCACTTTCTCCTCCAGAGCCTTCTGGGCCCAGTGGCAAGATATATATCAGGACAACAGGAGATGGCCCTGGATGCATTGGGAGACTTTTTAAGTTAAGGTCTTTAACAGGTCTCAGTATGACTGAGGCAACACCCAATCGGTGCTTATTTTATAGATAATGTCCCCCCAAAAGTGGTATTGAGATCTTGAAGAGAGCAATATAATAACTCACTTTTCTGGTGATTTCAGGTACCCATGACACAATTTAAAATGGGAAAGAAAGTAAACAAAAAAGATCTGGGGGCTTTCCAAATAATTTACAAAGTTACCACACTAAAAGCTCATTCATTTTACTTACAGGAAAATTCCTTAGATCTTGACTCTGTCCTCTTATTTGTTCTTACTTTAGACACTGTGGTAACAAGATGATTTATCAAATTTCTAACAAATAAAACATTAGAAACAATAAATTAGAAAATGGGAATGGAGTTAGCACTGTCAGGCACAGGTCCATTGACAGCAATAAGAAATTACACCCAAAGCCTGAGATAATTACTCAAAAAAACAGTCTGGCACCATTTTGTATGAGAGTACAGAACCTTATATACACATCTTAATAGGCCTTAAGGATGCCAATATAATAAAGCATAGCACAACCATATTTGTATTCCTGACTGTGAATTGGGGACTGCTATAGCATCCTACTTTGTCTCCTTGTCTGAAGCCTCTCCATTCTCTGATCCATTCTTATGAGACAATAATAATGATAATCATTATTGATGGCTGGCATTTATATAATGCTTTAAGTTTGCAAGGCACCTTAAAAATATTCCCTCATTTTATCCTCATAACGACCTGTGATGTAGGTGCTATTATTATCCCCATTTTATGCATGAGGAAACTGAGGCAGACAGAAGTTAAGTGATTTGCCTGGAATCACACAGATTGTAAGTGTCTGGAGCTGAATTTAAACTCAGGTCTTCCTGACTACAGAGTGCAAAGCTCTAACTGTTGTTCCACCTAAAACTGATCATCCTAAAGCATATCTGATCATGTTTCTCCTCTGCTCAAGAAATTCCACTATCACCTTACTCCCTCTTGGATAAATTCCTCTGTTTGGCACAAAGTATTTTACAATTTGACTCCAGGCTACCTTTTCTGGGATTATTGCATTTTACTCCACTTTATGACACTTATTAGCCAGATTGGACTAATTACCATTCCCTACACAGAGCATTCCAATTTCTCTCTTTTTGCCTTTGTATGGGCTGTCCTCTAAGACTCTCAACTCACTTCCATGTTCTAGAATCCCTTCCTTCAAAGCTCAGCTCAAGTGCTACTTACTACACTAGGCCTTTTCTGATCTAATCAGCTTCCAAGCATCCTTACCCTCCCTCTAGGTTATTTTGCATAGCACCTTCAGGCACCCTTTCCATCTTCTACTATATAGAGCAACCCAGAGAACACTACCCTAGGGTCAAGGTAGCCTAGGGGTCTTTCATTGTTGATGTTGAGCTGTTTTTTTTTTTAAGTCCTATCTGACTCTCTGTGACCCCATTTGGGGTTTTCTTGGCAAAGATACTGGAGTGGTCTGCCATTTCCTTCTCCAGCTCCTTTTACAGATGAAGAAACTGTGGCAAACAGGGTTAAGTGACTTACCCGGGATCACCCAACTAGTAAATGTCTGAGGCCAGATTTGAACTCGGGAAGATGAGTCTTCCTCCCTCCAGGCCCAGCACTCTAACCACTGTACTGCCTAAGTAGGTGCCCAGCCTATTCAGCTACATCCACGCAAAACCATAGTTCACAAATATCTATTAAGAGGCAGCTAAGTGGAGCAGTGATAGAGTGATGGGCCTGGAGTGAGGAACATTTGAGTTTAAATCTGACATTTACTAGCTGATTGACTCAGGCAAATCCCTTAACCTCTGCCTCAGTTTTCTCATCCATAAAATGGGGATAATAACACCTACCTGACAGGGCTGTTGTGAGAATCAAATGCTATAATATTTGTAAAGTACTTAGCATAGTTCCTTGAGCATAGAAGGTTCTTAATAAATGCTTATTACCTTCTCTACTGATGCGTTTATTTTTCATAGTCAGCCCAGAGGGTAGAATTAGGTCGAAGTAAAGCCATTTAATGAAACAAGGTAAGTAACAATAAAACATTTCTTC
Organism: Vombatus ursinus; assembly: GCF_900497805.2. Lineage (NCBI taxonomy): Eukaryota > Metazoa > Chordata > Mammalia > Diprotodontia > Vombatidae > Vombatus > Vombatus ursinus. The sequence goes on along the minus strand of NW_020954953.1, from coordinate 22,258,916 downwards.
CATATTCTTTGGTCAAACTCTCTAACAAAAATACACACCTTCAGTAGGAAGAGTAGACACAGTAGGAAATGTAGCCAGGGTACAGGTACGAGGGGAATCTCATACCTCTAGTATTTCAGGGCCACTGATGTCTTCTGGTGACATTGTAGTTCTGCTCCTATAAGGCCTGATTGATCCCTGCTAATCTTTGTTGGAAATGTTATGGTCTGTGGTTGTATATTTTCCATCATATGCTACCATGCACAACCTCACTGGGTGGGAACATGGCTCTGGATTTTATTTCTACTTCCAGCTTCAGCTGAAGTCCTTGGATATGGTGTTATCTCTTATTTATGAGTATAATGAACTTGTGTTATATTCTTGTGTGTGTGTGTGTGTAAAAATGACTGTAGCTTATGAATCAGTGTAATTAAAATACATTTAAAAAATAAATTAAAAAATAAAAACAAATTTGTTGGTGTTCAGTCATTTCAGTCATGTCTGCCTCCATTACCCCATTTGGAGTTTTCTTGGCAAAGATACTGGAATGATTTGCCATTTCCTTCTCCAGCTCACTTTTACAGATGAAGAAACTGAGGCAGACAGTTAAGTGACTTGCCTAGGGTCACATAGCTAGTAAGTGTCTGAGGCCAGATTTGAATTCATGATGATGAGTTTTTCTGATTCCGAGCCTAGCATTCTATCCACTGAGTCATCTAGCTGCTTAAAAATAAATATATACATTAAAAAAATAAAAATAAATACAGTGTAAAAAAGTAATCAATTTTAGGACCATACATTTGAATAGATACCAATAATTTCAATTTTAGAGGCTAGGTTTATTGCAACTGTAAGAAAAATAAACTATTCTTTTGAAAATCCTTTGGAAGCCACTTTGAGGTTCTTTCTGTAGGGCCTTTGTGATTTACTTGATTACAACGGAAATATATGATTCAATTCAACCTTTCAGAGAAGACATTCCAACTTGCATGATCTCATCCGCCTGGAGAATATTGGAGGCAGTCACAGGTCAGGAGTGAAGAAGCTCTTTCTTTACATGATAATTGGTCCAAACGCCAGCTTCTGCCACAATAACCAGCTCATCTATCTTCAAATAGATACCAACAAGTTCTCCTGATTCTGAATTTTCAGCCTGTACCTTAACTAGTGTTTTTTGAACGTCAGAACCAGAGTTCTGAGCAAGAACCTTGGGAGTAATAAACAGTGCATCAAAAGCTTGGACTCCAAGATGGACCCTTTTACAGTGTGCTTATTGGGCTTAATAAGAGCTTTAGCTATGGCTGCTTCCGCTATGGCAGCACCTGGAGCCCCATAACCATCTTTAATAGCATTCTTGATAGCTCTCAGACCATCTCTTACTATGTCCTTGTTGTGGAAGTATGGGCTTATTTGGTCCCTTGTTAGCAATGTGACAGATTGAGGGTTGCCCTGTTTTTCAAGGTGAATTTCTCTTCTCCCAGCGTGTGTTCATAGACAAGTCTCATATGTCCCCGTTAATCAGAATTTCCAGTCAAGAGAATTCATAGCCTTTCTACCACGTGCAAGAGTTAGCTTCCATATTTCCTCTCTGCACAGTGCCATTATACCTTCTTTTGCAAGAGCATCTAAAGAAAACAAGTCCATTCCCTTTTGATTAATAACATATAATAATAATTTTATTATATTATTCTACAATGACTCTCCTTTCTACTTTTACTAGTTTTGCCATATTTTATTAAAAAAATCCAGAATTCACTTCTCTTTTTTCATATTCTAATGATACAAGGCAAATAAGGATGTAAGCATTTTCTACTCTTTTTTTTTCATATCAGGATATCAGGCACCATGGTCCAGAATTAATCCTCTGGTCAACATTATATCAGTTTTGATTTATGTTTCATCTTCACAATCCCTGCCATGAAAATATCAATAGGTTCACCTGGTTTTCTAATGGCCAAAACAGTCTACCACTACCTCTGTCAATAGGTCATTTAGTTCAGCATTAACTTTAGTATGCAGAGATGTTCTGACCACATCTGTAAGTATTTCTCTATTTCCTTGCTTATTTTGACTTGATCTAAATCTTCAAATACCTTTTTTCTTCGTAGCTTCAAATCCTTCTATCATTATTCAAGGGTACAGACTTTCAGAGATATAGAAATTCACTAGTTTCACCAGCTTTCTGATGATGAGAACATTTAAAGCAGCTCTATCACCAGTAATGGCATTCTGGGGTATAGCTATTTTTGCTGTCAAGGAGGCTGTTGGGTGATGAATTTGTATCTCATGTAATAGCATGTTGCCATTTTGGTAGGTGTGATGTCTCCAGCACCAGAAATAATCATCTTTACAGTCAACCAGTGCCACGAGGGCGCTACTGACCTTGGCTTCGGAGTTGAGCACTTTCATGCTCAACATGGATAGGGAAACCACAAAGGAGAAGAGGGCAGTGGAGGAGGAAATGAGTATGAGGGAAATAGCTAGGGAAAATATCACCTCATCTGGGGCCCCAAACTCAAGCACTGCATGAACTAGAAAGACTGCTCTACTTTTTTAGTTCAGTGCTTCAAGACTTTTTTTTGGATCTCTTTTAGAAAACCAAGAACCCGTGTCTCATCCGAAGAAGGAAAGAAGCAAACATTTACTATGAACCAGGACCTGTGCTAAGGGCTTAACAGATATCATCTCAGTTTATCCTCACACCAACCCTGGAGGATAGGTGCTTTGGTTATTTCCATTTACTAGTGGAAGAGACTGAAGCAGACAGAGTCGTGATGTGACTTGCCCAAGGTTACATAGGTAATAAGTGTTTGAGTCTGGATTTGAACTCAAGCCTTTTTGATTCCATGCTCAGTGCTCTATCCATTGGGATGCCCAGCTTCCTGCCCCCAGAGGTTTAAAAAAAAACAACTTGGCTTTTTCCCCTTCTTTATTCAGTGCCCCATCTATTCCTTTTAAGGGTCTTAGCTAGACAGCCTTCTATCTTGCTATTTCCTACCAGCTGAATCCTTGAGATCAGGGATTGTTTTATTTTTTGTTTTTGTATCTTCAGGGCCTAGTACAATGGCAAATACATAGTAGATGTTTAATAAAAGCTTGTTGAATGAATGAATGATCAAGAAAAATGAAAAAAAAGTTTAGTATCCTTAGTTTGAGAAGGCACAGGAGTGCATAATACATTTAGAAATATTTTCATCAGAACTGTGAAGTGATCCAACCATTTTAGAGAGCAATCTGGAATTGTGTCCAAAGAATTATAAAACTGTGTGCACCGTTTGACCCAGCAATACCACTATGAAAGAAGATGCTATCGACCTCCAGAGAAAGAACTGATAAATAGAAGTATATATAGTATGGTTTTACATATATATATATATATATATATATATATATATCTGTGTCTAATGGTGGCCTTCTGTAGTACAGGGTGGGGAGGGAGAGAAAAAAATTAAAAGTGCATAGCAGAGAACAAAGAAAACTCAGAAGGAAGCAAGCACAGAAAAACACAGTAGCTTTGAAAACAACGTATAGTATTTGTTTCATAGTTTTTTTCAAAATAAACAAATAGTGTGAAATGGAGATTTATGATTTAATATTGAATCCTCTTTCTGTGTTGTGGTATATACATGGAAATTTTTTTTTGTCTTTTTCTATTTGAGTTCAAAACGAATAAAAAAGAAAAAAGAAATATTTCTATCAAGATTAGTTCACTTTTTAACAAGTCTTAGCTCTTATGAAAATAAATGTGAAGGAAGGTGTCCTAGTTGTACCAGATCTCAAACAGTATTATAAAGTGGTAATCTCAAAACTTTCTGGTACTGGCTTCTTAAAGATGGTTATGGGGCTCCAGGTGCTGCCATAGCGGAAGCAGCCATAGCTAAATAATAGAGAGGTGGATCAGCGGAATAGATTAGACGTACAAGACACAGTAGTAAATGACCATAGTAATCTAGTATTTGATGAACCCAAAGATCCAAGCTTTTGGGAGAAGAACTTACTATTTGACAAAAAACAAAACAAAACAGGAAAACAGTATGGCAGAAACTAGGAATAGACAAACATCTTATACCATATGTTAAGAGAAGCTCAAAATGGGCACATGATTAAAACATAAAGGGTTATACTATAAATAAATCAGGAGAGTAAGCAATAGTTAACCTGTCAGACCTATGGAGAAGGGAAGAATTTATGACCAAACAAGAGATAGAGAGCATTATGAGATATAAAATGGATAATTTTTATTATATTAAATCTAAAAGTTTTTGCACAAACAAAACCAAAGCAGCCAAGATTAGAAGGAAAGCAGAAAGCTAGAAAACAATTTTTACAGCAAGTGTCTCTGATACAAGGTTTCTTTTCTCAAACATATAGAAAACTGAGTCAAATTTATAAAAATACAAGTCATTTCTGAATTGATAAGTGGTCAAAAGATTTGAACAGGCAATTTTCAGATGAAGAAATCAAAGTCATCTATAATAACATGAAAAAATGCCCCTAACTCAGCATTGATTAGAGAAATGCAAATTAAAGCAACTCAGAGGCACCATCTCACACCTATCAAATTGGCTAATATGACAGAAAAGGAAAAGGATAAATGTTGAAGGGGATGTGGTAAAATAGGGACATTAATGCACAGTTGGTGGAGTTATGAACTGATCCAACCATTCTGGAGAGCAATTTGGAATTATTCCCAAAGGACAGCCAAATTGTGCATACCCTTTGATACAGCAATACCACTACTAGGTCCTTTTAGCAGCCTTTCCTTGTCCACTAAAGGCAGTTTCAAAGCTTGACAGAGAACTAGCAGTTAGAGGAAGGACATTTCTGAGTTTGGTTTTAATAGCAACAACAAATAGAGAACAAAAAAGGGAAAAAGACCTATTCTTACAAAAAATATTTATAGCATCTCTTTTTGTAGTGGCAAAGAATTGGAAATTGCAAGGATGTCCATCAGTTGGGGAATGGCTGAACAAGTCATGGTATATGATTGTAATGGAATACTATTGTGCTATAAGAAATGACAAGCAGGATGATTTCAGAAAAACTTGTAAAGACTTATATGAACTGATGTAAAGTAAAGTGAGCAAAACCAGGAGAACACTGCACACAGTAACAGTGATATTGTTCAATAAAGAACTGTGAATGACTTAACTATTCTCAGCAATACAATGATCGAAGACAATTTCAAAGGATTCATGATGAAAAATGCTATCCAGAGAAAGAATGGTTGGAGTCTGAATGAAGATTGAAGCATACTATTTTTCACTTAATTTGTGTGTGTGTGTGTGTGTGTGTGTGTGTGTATGTGTGTGTGTGTTTTCCTTTGGGTCTGTATCTTCTTTCACATCATGACTACTATGCAAATATGTTTTGTATGATTGCCCATGTAGAATCTATATGAAATTGCTTACTGTCTCAGGAAGGGTAATAGGAAGGAGGAAGGGAGGGAGAAAATTTGGAACTCAAAATTTTAAAAAATGAATATTAAAATTGTCTTTACATGTAATTTGGGGAAAATAAAATATTATTTAAAAAAATAAAAAAAATAAAATTTGACTCTTAAAAGTGGCAAGCTTCAATGACCTGAAAAGTTCATTTACGTAGAACATTTCACTCCATGATGATGCCAGATAAATGAGATGTTACTCTAATCTGAAGGTAATAAAGTTATCCACACCATCTCATTCAAAGAATTTTTCAGAATTCTCAGTAGAAATGAGTGGAGAAATCTATTTCCTCTCCCACCTTTGTATACTCTATCTTGGAGAAAGGGACTGGACTACCCAGTAGTGAGATACATATTTGTTTTACAGGATGGTAAAGACTGGGCTATTCTCACATCTTTCCAGGATGCCATCCACGTGCAGATTCAGCACATCTGTGCAGGTGATGATTAAAAGCACTTCCCAACCCCCAACCCCTTTTCTGTGGTGGTTGCTATTAAAACCAAACTCAGAAATGTCCTTCCTCTAACTGCTAGTTCTCTGTCAAGCTTTGAAACTGCCTTTAGTGGACAAGGAAAGGCTGCTAAAAGGAAATAGATCATAATTAGCCCCAAGGACCTCAAGGCCCCCCTTCCTTTTTGTCACAGGTTGCTCACAATGTATTGGGAGGGAGCTTCCCATGTGCACTGGTAATGTTTGAGAACTGTTTTTGGAGTCAGGAAAGGAGAATTTGGAGATTCAGAAGCCAAGTAGGTAAGGCATACAGTAATAGATTATATATAAAATATTTTAAAATAAGAAAACCCAGCATTGCACTCAGTAGATTTAGCTTTTTGAATTAAAAAAAATGAACATTCATCTTCTTCTCTCCCCTCCGTCTTACCCAGAATCACAGATTTTTAAGGTTTGGGGGGCCCTTTTCTATGTAATTGTGAGGTTTGTGTAGGGAGGCAGCATGACATAGGGGATTTAGGCTATTTATCGCACCCTGGTGAGATAGAGGTAAATGGTACATGGCAGAAGATGTTTATGAATGTTGATAATGACGTTAGGATCAGGACAACAAGCATGTGTAAAACCGTCCCTTTCTAACTTTCTTGACTCTTTTCATTTAGAGAGGGTGGTTATGAGAAGTTTATTTTCTGGGTACTAATTCAAGATTATTACATTTACTTAGAACTGAGTTCACATTCTAGGGGAAGAATAACTATATACCACCACCTCTACCTTTACCCCTATAGCTATAACATTCCAAGCACTAAAAAGAACATCTGAGACTGTCAGGAAGAAAATGGGCTACTTTTTAATTCTCAGAGGTTTGTTCGCTTCTTCATCAGTGGTGGTGAATTTCCAATCACCAGCTCTTGGAAGACTTGTATCGTCTTCTAGGCTGTAAAATTGACTTTTAATTGAAGAAAAGGTTAAAAAAAAAGAATATATCTTACAGTTCCAAATGTAATACGTGACCTAGAAACATGAGGAGACTCGACTCATCTCCTTTAAAACTGTAAGGGAAGAGGGTCAAGCTAGGAGTGAGATGGTGTTCTCAGACCTGGGGAATGAGTTGCTGGATGCCAGGAAAATGCTGGTCCACTGCTTGTGCATGCACGTCGCTCGCTGTGCAGCTGCAGACCTATTCCCTTTGAGTTGTCTGACATCTGAGCCCTGCTGGAATCCTTTCCTGCAGGAATCTTCTTGAACTTACAGGCTCAGCTTGCTTATTTGTCCTCAGAGCTTTGGATTCCTGTGGTGTCTCTGTTACGTGGCTCCCATAACATAAAGATCAAAGGTTGTCTTTGCTAATACTGTGTCTAATTTTGAAATCCAGTCTCCTGAAATTGAGGCAAGTGGAAGAATATGCCCAGAGAATAGTGATGAACTTATCTGAAGACTAGTGGGAAGCATGGCCGTTGCACACATTTGTCATTTTTCTTTTTTGCTGAGGTTGATTTTTTGTATTTCTGTTGGCCTGGGAATGAGGCAAAGAGTACAGAAATGTAGCACAAAAATACTAAGTGAGGAATTTTTCAATTTCATCTTTTAGTATTTCATGTCTGTCTCTTTGCTCTGTATATGCTTTGAAGGATTTGTTTTTGAAAAAAATGTAGTTAATTACTGAAAGGTATCAACTCTTTTTGACCCTCTCCTCTCCTCTCCTCTCCTCCCCTCTCCTCTCCTCCCCTCCCCTTCCCTCCCCTCCCCTCCCCTCCCCTGTCTTTTCCTTTCCTTTCCTTCTCTCTCTCTCTCTCTCTCTCTCTCTCTCTCTTCCTTCCTTCCTTCCTTTCTTCTGGCTGCCTGCCTGCCTTTATTAAGTACCCATCATGATTCTGAGAAGATACTAGGTTCTGGGAATGCAAAGACAAAAACCTTCCCTGAAGGAGTTTATATTCTATTGGGGGCATAAATATAAAATATATAGAGGGTAGATGCAAAGTAATTTCTGGAGGGGAGGAAGGGCACTAGAAATTGGACTTTCCTAGGGAAGTTTCCTACAGGAGATGATCCTTGACGTGAGCTTTGAAGGAAGCTAGAGGTCTTAAGATACAAAGGGTGAGGAGAGAGTGTTCAAAGGCACTGTACACCTTAACTACTACTTGTGGTTGGTCATCAGCCTGAAACAAAATAGTCTGATAAAAGTTGCTGGTCATTTTAATTTTTACACATTTAACTGAAATGCAGAGTTATTGTACTGAGTGGGATCAACAGATGTTAGAATCACTAATTTTTGTAATGGAACCTCACAACAATACTTCTCAGTAGAGCAGAATCTCAAATGAGGGGTTTGCTTAGAAATGGCCAGCTGGATAAACCACTTATTAAGCACTTACCATGTGTCAGGAGATGGAGCAATCAGGGGACTTAGTTGATCTGGGAGTGGAATGAATGATGGTGAAGTTCCTCACAAAATAGGATCCTAGACAGCAACTCACCAAGCATGAGAGCAGATTCCAAGGCAAGGAAAATTGCCAGGTGCACAAGGAGGTTTAGTCATTCAATACTCAAAAGGCTTCAGTATATGGGAGCATTGCCTTTTGGGAGATTTCATGCCTTGAGTTCAAGACTAGAGGAAATGCTTTAGAATCAAACTGACATGGATAATAGTTGAATTACCTTCCTTACAGTGCTGTTGGAAGGCTCAAATGAAATACTATATATAATTTTTCCTTTTTAAACAAACTTTTAAAAGCAACACATGTCAATTGTCATTGTAATTATGACTATTATTAGATTAAAAATTAATGTCTATGACCTTTAATGGGAATGACAGAATAAGTCTTATATTTCAGAAGATTATTAGGGATAGATGGTCCTTGACCATGACTAGAATGGAGCAGTTCCTTCCAAAGCTGTGGCAAGAGGTGACTCTGAATGATTCTTTTGCCACTTTGGCAGCCCAAGATGGTGGCGTCTGGGTGTTGAACCTTAAAGCTGATGTTTGAACAGAGTGTGCTGGAATCCAATAGCTTAGGGAGGGGTCTGCCAGAAAAGCTACACAAAATCAGTTTTTGGACACTGGGCTGGAAATTGTGATTGGCTAAGGCAGTAAGAGCTGTGCTTTCCAACATCTCCATCAAAATAGAGTTCTCTGGGGCCTGAGCATATTGGTACATTCATATATTTTCATATTTTAGCCATCCTTCTCCACTTCCTTTCATTTCTCTTGCTAAATGAGAAAATAACGTTCTCTAGGGGTTAAATGCTTCCCAACTGCTTGGAAATTGTGATGATGACCTATAATACATGAATTATAAGGGAATTTTATGGAGCAGGGTGAGGATTGAAAGAAAAAAGTGCAGACCCTTGTCAACAGACCAAGTAGTTCTAGAAAAACTATTTTTTCTGGTATTTGGAACACTATTACTATATTTATATTTTAGTAATGCCTTCCCTACCCAAGAATTTTCTCCTGTATGCAAGGGTAGAGGACTTCATATTATAATATGCATGAGCAACCATATGTTAACTTTTAATACCACTTTTCATTGGGGAAGTAGCTACCATTATTTATGTTTTTTCTCAAAATGAGTAAGGTTGGAAGCATCACCCTCATTTTTTTTGTAAAAGGAAACAATGTTGTCACTTACCATCCCTAAGATCCCTTGAAAAGTTAGTGGCAAAGATAGGGTTATCACTCCCACCTCAGCAGTTCACTTGCTATACACCTTATCTACTTTTTCCAAAAGAGTTTACATTTCTCCTGAGGTTCTGAAGAAGATTATAGAAGCAGTTGGACTTCTACTGAACTTGGTTATTTCTGAGGGATGGAAAAAACACAGTATGGATTGTGTCCACGTCCAAGTTACTGATATTGGCAAGTCTAATAAATATTCTTGGTAGAAAATATGTCTCCCTTACAAAATAATAATTAAAAAGATAAAACTTTGGGCTGACTTTTTCTTATTTTGGGAGATCATAGAAAAATGGAACCCATAATGCTCATCATCAGTAGTTTTATCTTCTAATATGAAATATAATACCTATATTATTCCTACTTATACTTACTTATCTGTAGACATTTACATAGTACTTCAAGGTTTACAAAGTGTTTTCCTAGCAAGGTCTACATGATGTAGGTAGCACAAGTATTTGTTATTTATAAATAATATATATTCTTATATTATGTGATAGATTATATTTATAAAAATATATTATTATACCCACTTAAAAGATGAGGAAATAGAGGCTTAAAGAGGTAATGTGACTTACTCAAGAACATGTATCTAGTAAATGTTGGAGGTAGGACTCCAGCCCAGGTTTTCTGAATCTAAGCCAGTATTCTTTATACCATCAACCATGCTGTCTTTGCGCATGCACATGTATATGTGTTTGACTCATAATAAAGCGAAAAATTCAGGTTGATGTCTGAAACACAGATAAGTTCCATGGGATAGGGACTTTGTTTTATTTACATTTTCATCTTTAACCTTGTCAAGTTTAGTGCACTGTAGTCACAACACCCAAGGCGGCTACATGCTTCTCAAATTCACCAGACAAATGATGTTGTATGAGTATGATTTTTGCTTTTATCTTCATCACCAACTAATACAAGTTTGAATTGAACTTGGGCAATTATGATGATGATTCTTCTAGAAGGATCTCTGTCCCTGCCTGACAGAAGCCTTTATTTTCTTAAAAAATATTTTGTAATTATATTTATATAAGTTCTGAGTATATCTTGGTAGTTTCACTTCCAGATATATGATGAATTTTATAATTATTTTGAAAAGATTTCTCTTTCCATCTTCTCCAATTGGATTTTTATTAGTAATATTCAGGCTGCTGATGACTTTTATGGATTTACTCTGCTATTTTATAAGTAATCGATTATATTAGATTAATTTTTCATTGAATCTCTGGGATTTTCTATTTAAAATACATATCATTTACAAATAAGAATAATTTTGTCTCAATTTCTCAATTTCTTCTTCTTAATTTATTGGTACAGTTACTTTTTTATACCTATATCTTCTAATGTTGGAGATAATAGAAAACCTTGCTTTATTCTTGATTAGGGAAACTTCTAATGTTTCTTCCTTACCAATAATATTTTTGGTAACTTTAAGGCGGTGTATTTTTACTACTTTGTTTTAGTGCTTTTAACAGAAGTTGCTGCTATAGTTTATTAAAGGATATTTCTATGTTTTTTGATACAATCATATAATTTTTATAGGTAATATGATATATTATGTTTATGTTTTTCCTATGAACCTCCTCTGAATTCTTGGCATAAACCACCCCTGATTGTTGAAGAATACTATAACAATTTATTGAATATAGCCTCTTTGTAGCCTCTTTGTCAATATTTTATTCACTATTTTTATATTAATTTTCACTTTCAATGTTCTGTAGTTTCCTTCTTGACTTTTCTTTCTCCCTATTTTGGTATTAGGGCCATATTTGTTTCATAGCAGGAATTTTGCCGTTTTGTGACCTGTATGTTTTAGTACCAGTATATATAGTAAAATTGATTACTCTTTAAATGTTTCAAAGAATTCACTTAGAAATCCATCTTGACCCAGGTCTCTCTTTCTCCTTCTGTGACCTTCATACTGTTGGAAGGTCATTTAGGGCTTGATCCATTTTCTTTCTGTTTTCAGTTTGCTTAGATTCTGTATTTTCTGTTCTGTTAATCTGGATATTTTACACTTTTGAAAATAGACATTCATTTCATTTAAAATTTTAGTTTTGTTGCCACATAACTAGATGTAATACTTTCTGACAATTTCCTTTAATTTCTTTCCATTCATTATAAATTCTCCCTTTTTAAGTTTTTATTTTGACAATTTTCTCCCTTTAAAAAAGGTTCTTTCATTTTGCTCTTTTAAAGATAACCTTTTAAAAATTTAGCATCTCAATGATATTTGTGTTTTCAATTTTGATTATCTGTTCTTTGATTTTTTGGGGGGGTTTCTTTTTTATTTATTTGGAGTTACCCATCTGTTGATTTTTGAGTTTTTTGGTGCATATTCAATTCATTTATCTTTTTTCTCATCTTGATTTAATTGTTTAGAGCAGTAATGTCAAACTTGAATAGAAACAGTCACAATTAAACTGTACATATGGATCCCTATGGGCAGCATGTTGACTTAGAAAACCATGTATTAATATTATCTTTGTATTTTTATTTATTTTGTTAAATAATTCTCAATTATATTATAATCTAGCTTGGGCCTTACTTGAAAGTGTTTTGGGCCACAAGCAGCCCATGGACGCAGGTTTGACAACTTTGGTTTAGAGGTAATTAGTTCCCCTAAATTTTCTTAAATTTTGTATATTATCTCATTGTTTATAATTTTATTAAATTGCTTCCTCTATAGTTTATTCTTTGACCTATTAATTCTTTAGTGTTATCTTTAGTATTAGTATTTAGGTTCCATTTAAGGAGTCAGTGTGGTATGGGGGAAAGATCACTGGTTCTAGAATCAGAGAACCCAGGTCAAATCCTCATTGTGACATTTGTTACCTATGTGATGTGGGACAAGTCATTTAATTTTTGTGGGCCTCAATTTTCTCATATGGAAGTTGAGGAGGTTGCATTAGATAACATGCTTCTGTGGTCCCTTACAGCTTTAGATCTATAAGTATGAATCATTTATTCTAATTTCCCTTATTGCTTAAAATTTTGTATTGCTGTAGTCTATAGAAGATGTGTTCAATGTTGCTGACTTTTCAAATTTGAGTACTTTATGATCTAGTAAATGATTACAGCAATTGTAAAAGTGACATATAATGCTAAATATATGTACACTTCTTAAGATTCCCATTTAGTAATCCCATGCAGTAATCCCATTCAATAATCCAAGAGCCATCAAATCTCTTCTCTCTGCACCGCCCCCTTCCCCAGTATTTTTTTTAGTCCCTAAGGTTATTTATTATTTATCTTTCTGTTAGATCACAGTCAGAAAGAAGCATGTCAAAGTATTGAACAATTATTATCTCTTAGTTCAGGTAGCTTTTATTTCCTCTTTCCTTAGATGCTATGCTATTTTATTCACATATGTTTAATATCGATATTGTTTCATTACATTTTATTCACATATGTTTAATATCGATATTGTTTCATTACATTACTAAATTTAAAGAATAATGTAGTTTTCCTGTTTATTTCTCAACCATCTGTGTTTTTACAATTGCCTGAGATATGATTGCCATTCCTATTTATTGGCTTCAAGTAAGGCATAATAAATTCTATTCCAATCTTTCAATTTAATTCTATATGAATTTTTGTATTTGAAATATGTTTCTTAAGAACAATAAGCTTTTGTGATTGCTTCCCAAGTAATCCTGTCACCCTCCTCTGTTTTATGGACAAATTGCACTCTATCAAATCATGTTATAATATTTATTCTCCCCACCCCCACCTCCCATATTCTACCCTTAGAAGAAAAAACAATGGGAGGAAGGGAATGAAATCAGCAGTAGGTATCTAGTTTATATCACTTGGAATGTTATAATCCCAAACTTCTCCTTTCTACCCTAACACTAGTTCTTGCCCTACTCCCCCTTTCTTTTTTTAATTAATTAATTTATTTTTAGTTTTTGACATTCACTTCCATAAGCTTTTGAGTTTTAAATTTTCTCCTCCTCTCTTCTACTTCCCTCCCCAAGATGGTGTGCAACCTGATATAGACTCTACATATACATTTCTATTAAACATATTTTCACATTAGTCATGTTGTAAAGAAGAATTAGAACCAATAGGAGAAACCACAAGGAAGAGGAAACAAAACAAAACAGAAGAAAAAAAAGAGCAAATGGTATCTGCATTCAGATTCCATAGTTCTTTCTCTAGATGTGGATAGCATTTTCCATTGTGAGTCTTTTGGAGATTTCTTAGATCTTGCATTGCTGAGAAGAGCTAAATCTATCAAAGTTAGTCATCGCACAATGTGATTGTTACTGTGTATAACATTCTCCCAGTTCTGCTCATTTCACTCAGTATCAGTTCATATAAGTCTTTCCAGGCTTTTCTGAAATCTGCTTACTCATTATTTCTTATAGCACAATAGTACTCCATTATATTCATGTACCACAACTTGTTCAGTCATTCCTCAATTGAGGCATCCCCTCAATTTCCAATTCTTTGCCACCACAGAAAGAGCTGCTATAAATATTTTTGTACATGTGGATCCTTTTCCCATTTTTATGATTTCTCTGAGACACAGTCCTAGAAGTGGTATTGCTGGGTCATCAGTTCTCTCTCAGGAGGTGAAGAGCATTTTTCATCATGGGTCTTTTGGATCATTTGTCATGGTTTTAGATCATTGTCTTGCTCAGAGTAGCTAAATTTTTCCCTGTTGATCATCCTTACAATAGTGCTGTTATAGTGTACAATGTTCTCCTGGTTCTGCTCACTTTACTTTGCATCAGTTCACATAAGTCTTCCCAGGTTTTTCTGAAACCATCCTGCTCATCATTTCCTATAGCACAAAGTATTCTCTCACAATCATATACCACAACTTGTTCAGCCATTCCCCAACAGATGGGCATCCCCTCAATTTCCAATTCTTTGTCCCCACAAAAAGAGCTGCTATAAATATTTCTGTACAAATAAGTCCTTTTACTTTTCTTTGATCTCTTTGGGATATAGACCTAGTAGTGGCTCAAGTTTTATGTTAACAGCTATTTTTACTCCTCAAATCACAGATGTAGACCAAAATAAAATAAAACAAAACAAAACAAAACAAAACCTCTCTCAATTTCTCTTATTAGACATTCCAATTTCTTAAAATCCTTGTGGAAAATGTATTTTCTTTTGGGAGGAATCTTCTTGGAGTTGCTGTGGAATTATTATCTTCTGTAGTTTTATCAAACAGTCAACAAGCATTTATTTGGCACTTAGTATGTTCCAGGCATTGTGCTAGAAGCTACAGATATGAAGAAAAAGCAACCCTAATCCTTTCTCTCAATGAGCTTACATTCTAATGGTGGAGGCAATATGTAAATAACTAGGTAATGCATGATATGTACAGAGCAGATGGAAAATAGCTTTAGAGAGAAAGGCTAGCATCTGAGGGAACTGAAAAAGGCCTCTTGCAGGAGGTAATACTTGAACTTAAAAGAAATCAGGGATTCTAAGGTCAGAGGTTAGCAG
Organism: Vombatus ursinus; assembly: GCF_900497805.2. Classification (NCBI taxonomy): domain Eukaryota; kingdom Metazoa; phylum Chordata; class Mammalia; order Diprotodontia; family Vombatidae; genus Vombatus; species Vombatus ursinus. The sequence continues at coordinate 22,243,898 of NW_020954953.1, read as the reverse complement.
GAAGAACATTCTTAGCATGTGGGACAGTCAGTGCCAAGACATAGATAAGAGAAATGTAATATCATGTATATGGAACATCAAATAAGCCAACTATGATGGGCCCATTGAACATATGGAAAGGAATAGTGAGTAAGAAGTTTGGAGAACTATGAAGAGGCCAGGTTGTAAAGAGGTTCAAATGCCCAAAAGAGAATTTTATATTTGATCCTAGAGGTAATAGGGAGTCACTGAAATTGGCATGGTCAGACATACACTTTAGGACAATCACTTTGCCAGCTGAGTGGTGGATGGATTCGAGTGAGAAGAGACTAGAGGTAGGCAGACTGGCCAGAAGCGTTTGATAGCCCAGGCATAAGGTGATGAAGATTAATATTAGAGTGGCAGTTGTGTGAGAGATATTGTAAAGGTAGAAACAAGTTGACAACAAATTGGATATTTGGGGTAAATGCTAATGACAAGTCAACACTGAGGTTAGGAGCCTAGGTGACTGGGAGGATGGTAGTATCCTAAACCCTACTATTACTACTAGTGGTGGGAAAATTCTGAAGAGGGGAGAGTTTGGGATGGAAAGACAATTTCAGACACGTTAAATTTGAGAGGCCCACAGGATATCCAATTCCTGCCAAAAGACAGGTTGGTGATGTAGGACTGGCGTTCAGGAAGAAGACTAGGATAGTAAATATAGATCTGGGAAGTTAAACCAAGTAAATGAAAAACAAATGAAGGCCTCAGAGAATAGATAATTACATTATAAATTGGAAATTTATTTAAATTATAATTTATTTAAATTATAATTGGAAAATTGACCTGGTAAAACTTGATTTGTAAGTAGAACTTCTGAACTAGATGGCAGATCACTGATGTCTGACAAAAGTATTTCATTGCTAATGAGCCTACTGAGAGCTGAGGAGTGACAGGAAAAATTGTCTTGAGGAGAGGGGGGAGGGGAGAAAGTTGGATTTAGGAAATACTAGCAATTAGATTGAAGAAGTTGAGTAAGAAAAGGATAAATGGATAGGTGATTAGGTTAATGGCAGGTTAGAAATGCAATAAAAGAAAATGGGAAGAAGGGAGAAGAAAAAACACTCTTGTGTTTGTGAAAACTTTGGGAATTTTCCCAAATGTTTCGTGCTATATGCAGAGAGTGCTTAGGTTTCTGGAGGGTCTAGTGGGTGACCAGCCCATATTGAACAATAAACCCTGTAGGGTTTTGCCCTCTTGTTTAATACTTTGGCTTAAGAAAGACAAAGGGAAAGAATGACAAAAAAAAATTCACTGACTCAGTCACCACAACAGCATCAACATGTGAATTCCATGAAACTCTAGACAACTCCTAGAACTTGGGAAACTTTAGTGAAGCATTCCATTGCCTTGACTAAAGGGAACATACAGCACACTATAAACAGACTTCCAATTTACAGTGTCAAGAGAAATAGCTGTAGGCATAAATACTGCTCAGGGCAGCCCCTGGACTCTGAGGGGCCCCCAGGAAAAGAGAATCCTTCGCCCCTTCACAACTGGAGATCTGTGTACTTTTTCACAATTAATATGAAATTTCTTTTGGTAATTGCTTCCTGGCTCAGAATTTAAACCCATACCCTGGAATCAGTCAACATTGGCAGGCCTGCGCTATTGTTTTTGTTGTTTGTCCTTCTTTCTCGAAGAGGACCAATGACATCAGAAGGGTGATGTCTTGACTTGGAAGTGAATTGGGTTTATGTGAAGGAGGGCTGTGCAAAGTCACCAGCCTCACTCTCTCCTCCAGGAACATCAAAGTCCAGTGGCGAGACACGTGGCAAGGTCAGGATGATGGGCGACGGCCCTAGGTGCAGTGGGAGCCCTTGCCCTTTTTAAGCTAAGGTCTTTGCCAGGTCTTAGTTTGTCTGAGGTAGAACCCATTCAGTGATTAAAGGCTAGGTTAGAATTGAGGCAGAAGATGGTCTAGTTTGCCTTCTCAAAAGAATCAATCTGAGAGGGTCGACTCTTAGGTTTTCTGGCCAGAACAGAAACAATTGCTATTTATACTCACTCTGAGCCATCAAAACCCAAACAATGAGTAAGTGAGGCTTGGGCTGGGGCCTATTATTGTCTAATCAGTGAGAGCCAGAGTGATTTGGGTTTAAAGGAATAGTCAAGTAGCTCCACTTGAATCCAGATGGGCTTTATCATGCCTGGTTTACCAGAACTATGTTTCAAGAAATCATAAATGAAAACTACATGAGATAAAAGAATTAATTGTCCCAGTTTTTAAAACAAACAAACAATGATAAAATAAATAAATAGGGAAGAAAAAAATCTAGCCCCCAAACCCCAAGATATCTTGTGAAGTAAAATTGATTAAAATTGATATTCCTTTGGACAGAGCACCCACATGTAAGGGTATAACTCCCCATGTGGTCAGAGAGAGACAAGGAGCCCTGCTCTACTAGTTTTCTGATGTCTGGTCAGTTACCTAAGACTTATCAAAGCTAGAGGAAGTCTCAAAAAAGTCACCAGGTCTGTCCTTCCATATCTGGATAAGCGTGTTCCTAAAAGATAGTAACTACTCATTTTAAAATGTGTTTAGAGGAGGAGTTGCTCATCCTTTCCTGGGATTCATTCCATCATCTAAATATCTATCCTTATGTGCTACTTACTACCTATGTGTCAATCACTACCTTTCTGGGCCTCAGTTTTGCTGTCTATAGACAGCAGGAGGGAAGGAAACAAACATTTATCAAGCAGGCTCTGTGTTGTGTTTTACAAATATGCTCACCTTTAATCCTCACAGCAACCCTGGGAAGTAGGTACTTATTATTATTTCCATTTTAGAGTTGGGGAAACTGAAGCAGACAACAGTTGTGACTTGCCTAGGGTCACATAGCTAGGAAGTGTCTGAGGCTGGATTTGAACTCAGGTCTTCCTGACTCCAGGTGGCCCAGAGTCGCCTGGACTTGATAATGATGATTGACATTTATATACCACTTTAAGGTTTGCAAAGCCCTTTATATACATTATCTTATTTATGCTTCACAACAAACCAAATGGGGTGACCACGATTGCCTCAGATTTACAGATGAAGAAACCAAAGTTCCAAAGAAACCAGAGCTACTTACTGACACCCTGTCTCTCCTCAATTTTCCTTTTTTCCTACAAAACTTACCACATTTGAATCATTTTAGTTGTTTCCTTTGGGGTGCTCTTTGCCATCTTTGCCTCTGGCTTCCATTGTGGGCCCAGATGAACACTGTACTCTGTTTTGGGCTCTTCTAGTCCTGTTGTAGGGACTATGTGTTGAAAGCATTCCAGAGAGTATAAGGCACTGGACAGGCAGCAAGGTGGATAGAGTGCCAGGCCTGGAGTCAGGAAGCCCTGAGTTCAAATCTGACCTTAGACCCTTACTAGCTATGTGACCCTGGGCAAGACACTTCACCCTGTTTGCCTCAGTTTCCTCATCTGTAAAATGAGCTGGAGAAAGAAATGGCAAACCACTCCAGTATCTTTGCCAAGAAAACCCCAAAATGAGATCATGAAGACTTGTCCATGATTGGAAAATGACTAAACAATGAAGCACTGGACAAGTGTAAGATATAAGGGAATAAAGACTAGATCTGTGATTTCATTGAGATAGAGAACTTGCAGATGAGGAAACTCCCCCGACTAAAGTAGGTTGCTACCTTTCTTCAACCTTAATGAGCTGTTTATAGCATTGGGAGGTCAAGTGCCTTGTCCAGGGTCACAGAGCCAGTGTGTGTCAGAGGTAAGACTTGAACTCAGATCTTCTTGGTTCCAAGGCCAGCTTTCTAGTCACTGTGTCACATTGCCTCAAGATATTAGCAATGATATTATCATCAATAATTATCATCAACAAATTGCTCTTGAGTGCTCTAAAGATATGTGAAATAATATAGGACCATACTTTCTTCTCAGTTGGGTCATAGATGTATATTGCTTAATGATACTTGGGTTAGCAGGTGAAACTATCAGGGCTTGAATTTTTGAAATTGGAGATTGGTTTCAATAGGAAAAGCTGCAGGTGGGGAGATGAGAATATTAGAATTTAGAATAGAAACCTATATCAGATTGCTTGCCATCCTGGGGAGGGGGGAAGGGAGGAAGGAGAAAAATTTGAAACTCAAAATCTTTCAAAAGATTAAGGTTGAAATTGTCTTTACATGTAATTGGAAAAAAATACTATTAAATTTAAAAAATGTTAAAAAAATAAAATAGATAACAATGAGAAAAGAGTAACACCAGATATGGGGATTTTGGACTCCAAGAATTATGGGCCCCCTAAAAATATAAGCATCTGTTAAGGAGTGGGGAGACCTTCCATACATACTTTGTATGCCTAGGTATACATTGCATACCTGGATAGGGCAGTGGCCCCAAGGGCCCTGGAAAAGAGGGATTGAAAATGTGCTCACCCTTATTTTTTTCATTTTAGTTTTTCAATCGATCAACAAATATTTATTAAGCTCTCATTATTTGGGGTTCTGATACCATGGTTCATAAGCCCCCACCAATATGTTGACCCCGAATCATTTAACTAGCTGATATCTTCCCAATATTAATTCACCAATTAGCTTTTACAAAGGGATAGTCTCTTATAAGATAAAGCAAGGACCAAAGTGTCCCCAAAGTCTGGGACACATTCTCACAAAAGTATATATGGAGCTCAGGGCAATGTGGGCTCAAACTTAGAGAACAAAGGTGACAAAGGAGTGACTCGCTGCTCCTGGCTGACTGGAGATCCTACTCTTCTTTCATGGAGTTCTCATGAAATTCCCCTTTTATTTAGCTTTCTCTCAGGCTCCTTGTAAAATCCTAAAGCATCCTTTCTACGAGGGATCCAGATTGTCCTTGGCTCCCAATTTTAATGATTCCCTGAGCCATTGCTACTTGGAAGGCCTGGTAGGAAGTCTAAATCTTTTGACTTTTCAAAGTTCACAAGACCATCCTCTGGTCAAGGGTGGGATGAGGAGACAGAGACTCCACATGCTCACCTCCAAGTAGTTGTCTCTCAGAGCCTTGGCTGAAGCTACTTCACAACTAGGCTGATCTGCTATTAGAATGCTGGATCCCAACTGGCTTTCTGTTCGTACCCAAGTGCCAAGATGTGACCAATGCTTCTTAACCAAACACAAGACATTTCCTGTGAAGCATTATTTTCTTTTATCTAATGTCTCAAAAGCACTTTGCTTCTCCTTTGACTGATTGGATGCATCTAATTTATGCCTCTAATTGATGGATTCAGTAGAGAAATTTGGACTCTGCAATTAATGAGGTAGGGGCATGAAATACCCTTCTGATATAAATAATATAAAGTGTTTTTAACTGCTGTTTGAACTGAAGTTATCCTGACTCAAAATCCAGCTACCTCTTATGATTATGGGTACAGGCAACTAGTTCAGTCCACATTAAATGAAGATTTACTTCATTGTTCAAGCGTGTCTAGGCAATGACCCTTTTGAAGTCTATGGTTTGGATGCATATAATAAGAGCTTTTTTTTTTCTTTTTTTTTGCTTTTTTGTTGAGGTTATTGAGATTAAGTGACTAGCCCAGGGCCACACAGCTAGTAAGTGTCAAGTGTCTGAGGCCAGATTTGAACTCAGATCCTCCTGACTCCAAGGCTGGAGCTCTATCCACTGTACCACCTATCTGCCCCTAATAAGAACTTTTATTAATCCTGGCTATACCTATCTGAATCTTTCATATAATTCTCACTGATGAAACATGCTAAATATTTGGTGGAAATATATATGATTTTAAGTATATATTTTATAAACATTAAATCATTTTCTGAAATGTTAACTCGATAAAGTAAACTACAACTTTATTTTATTTTTTCTATAAGTTTATGTTAGAATATTATGAAGGCAAAAAGTGCACACAGATAATACATCATAGCAGTTTCCTTGATTTTAATAATATCAAATGAGATAATGTATTTGAAATATAAGAGCTATTATTATTTCTGGTGTTGCCCAATGGTGGAATTGGTTAGCTTTCAATTTAGCTTGATCTTTGAAGCTTTCAGGTTTTTAAAGGGCTAATGACTTTCACATTAGGCAGAGCCTTCATCATGACCAGATTGTGGCAGAGACTTCTCCAGAAATTAGAGTTAGAGAGCTCTGAGGGCCTGGTGGTGGAAGTAGCATCCTCAGGGCAAGGAGAGTTGTCTGGCTACCTATGGCCAATGAGGAAGCTAATACGCTGGTCTAAGAGAGTCATATCAAGGCCTAACTTATTTAGTGGCAGTCAGAATGGAAAGGACAAGTATGAAAGAAAAATCAACAAGATCTGGTAACCAGATATGGGAGAGCTGGGAGTGAGAAGAGAGATAAGTCAAGGAAGACTGAAGTTTTGAGCCTGAATAATGAGAATAATGGTACCCTTAGTAGAAATTAAGGATTAGAAAAGACTGAGAAGGGGGAGGAGAGAGAGAGAGAGAGAGAGTGAGAGAGAGAGGAAGAAGAAGAAGAGAAGGAGGGAGAGAAGGAAGAGAGAAGGGAAGGGAGGAGGAGAGAGAAAGGGAGGGAGAGAGAGAGGAAAGGATGGAAGAGAGAGGAGAGGAGAGGAAAGAATAGGAGTGGAATAGAGGGGAAGAAGGAGAGAGGAGGAAGAGAAGGTGGAGAAAGAAATGGGCGGAAGGAGAGAGAAGAAAAAGAAGAGGGAGAAGGAAGAGGAAGAGAGGGGGGAGGGAAGGAGAGAGAAGAAGGAGGAAAAGGAAGGAGAGAAGGGAGGAGGGAGAAACAGACGGGGAAGGAAGGAGAAAGGAGAAGAAAAGGATAAAAAGAAGAAGAAAAGAGTTTGGTTTTAATTATATTAATAGCTAGCATTTACATATCACTTTAAAGTTTACAAAGTACTTTTTTGTGTTATCTCATGTGATCCTCCACAGCAACCCTGTGAAGTATTATCCCTGTTTCAGAGACGAGGAAATTGAGGCTGAGAGAGACTACCAAGGAAGCCAATTTTGGACCTAGCATCCAAATACTGACTCTAGTCTAAAAAAAAAGGTAGAGAAACAGACTAAATTCCATTATCTGAGAGCCCTGAGAATTTTAAGATAGGAGAGACAGGATGTTCTAAGATATTATTTCTTCCAAGATACTACCTTTACAGCAGGTTAGTTGCTGAGGCACATACCGTCTTAATAGATGAATATAAAACACTATCTTCTCAGGTAGGTGATGTTCTCCTTGTGCCTTAGGAATTGTAGGGTCCAGGGACAGCTAAGTGGCACAGTGGATAGAGCACTGGCTCTGGAGTCTGGAGGACCTGAGTTCAAATCTGACCTCAGACACTTGACACTCACTAGCTGTGTGACTCTGTCACTTAACCCCAACTGCCTTGCCAGAAAAAAACCAAAGAATTGTAGGGTCCTTTGAACACAGCTTTCTGGATACAGAGCTCCTTTTCTTCTATTCCTTTGCTCATTTTCACACAAGGATCTCCTCTTTGTGCATCTGGTCAATAGTTTATGTTTAAGAATGTGAAGTCATCTTAAGCCAGACAACTTCAGACCTTGGTATTTGGTCTTTAACTCCATAGAAGTGTCTGGTTTCATTGTATTCACTGATGACAAGGGAAACATCTCCAAAAGACCACCCACCTATGGACCAAGAGGAGATTGTATCTGTCTTTTTTTTATTTTTTAATTTTATTTTAGTATTTTTTTGTGAGGCAATTGGGGTTAAGTGACTTGCCCAGAGTCACACAGCTAGGAAGTATTATGTGTCTGAGGCTGGATTTGAACTCAGGTCCTCCTGACTCCAGGGCTGGTGCTCTATACTAGGTGAGTCACCTAGTTGCCCCATTTGTATCTGTCTTAAGGAGCCATGTATAAGGAATCCTTGCACGTACTGAAGAATTGTATCTCTCAACCCCCTCCAGAGAGTGCTTCGCATGTCTTCCTTTGTCTGGCCATCCCCATCTCTCACCATACTTAAATTCCCCAGTTCTTGGTGCTTAGGCTCCACCTCGGTCTACTCCCAGGCATGGGGGCATTTAAAAATGCCTTCAATTGTGTAATTGAGAACAACTCCTTAAACACATTTTTAAAGTCTTCAGTTTGAGTCCTCTCTAACATCTCAGACCAGCACTCTGCCTATAGCCATAGGAATGCCTTAGTCCTAATTCTGGCTATATAACCTTTGCTTGGTAAATACAGTCTTGGCTTGTTTTGTGTGAAAACAGTAGGCAATCGTGGTAGCATAACCCAGTCAACAAGCTTTTGTTAAGCACCTCCTATATGCAGGGTGGGCAGCTAGGTGGCACAGCGGATAGACTGCCTGAGTCAGAAAGACTCATCTTTGTGAGTTCAAATCCTGCCTCAGACACTTACTAGCTATGTGACCCTGGGCAAGTCACTTAACCTGGTTTGCCTCAGTTTCCTCATCTGTAAAATAAACCAGAGTAGGATGGTAAATTACTTCAGAATCTTTGCCAAGAAAACCCTATATAGGGTCATAAAGAGTTGGACATGACCAAGAAAGGACTGAACAACAATATGCAAGGCACTGGAGAGTCAAAGACGAAAGTAAAACTGTCCCTGCCTTCAAGAGGTTTCCATTCTATTAGGGGAGGCAATAAGTACATATTTAAATAGATACAAATAATGGGAAGGGGGCAAGAAAGCACTACCTAGCCTTAATCACTGAATGGGTGTTGCCTCACATAAACTGAGACTTGGGAAAAACCTTAACTTAAAAAGGCCAAGGTCTCCCACTGCATCCAAGGCCATCTCCAGTCCTCCTGATCTATGTCTTGCTACTGCACCCAGATGGCTCCAGAGGAGATAGTGCGGCTGGTGACTTCGCAGAGCCCTGCCTCACTTAAATCCAATTCACTTACAAGTCAAGACGTCACCTTCCTGATGTCATGGTCCACTTTGAAAAAGACAGACAAACAACAACCATAATAGCTGGGGAAATTAGAAGAGGTCTTGCCAATTAAATGGTAAGCTGCTCCATGGCTTTTATTTCTGTCTCTTCTCTCTGAGATTATTTTCCAATTACATTGTGTATGTCTTGTATGTATATAGTTATTTACAATATGTATATGTAAGCTTCTTGAGAGTAGGGACTGTGTTTTTGCCATATGTATGTATTTATTTCTGTGTATGTGTATATATATATGTATGTGTATATATACATGTATACATATACACACATACACATATGCATATTTACATAGCACTTAATAGCATGTTTAAAAATGCTCATTCATTGATTTGTATTCTTTCTAACATATAACTCTGATCACATCACTCCCCTGAATAAAAAAGTTCAGTGACTCCATCATCTACCAAAGTTCCAATTCTCCAGCCTGGCCCTTAAGAGCCTTCATTTTCCAGTTCCAAATTTCACACTACTTCCTTCTTCTTTCTCTACACTCTGGCCAAATCGGTCTCCAGAATGCCTTCCCCACAATATCTCTGCTAATTGATATTCCATAATCAGATGCTACCTCCTCCGTGCAGCCTTCATTGATTACCTCTCACCAGAATATCTCCATATTTTAAACTCTCATAGTATTTTGTTTATAGTTCTCAAGCATCTTTATATTCTTTTTCATAGCAGAGTCATTTGTATATATGTGGTCCTGGGAAAATAGTAGTTTATAAAATGTCCTTCAAATTCTTGGCCAGCCTATAGAGCTATGCCTCGGATGCCTACTTGGAATCATGCCTAGTCAACAAAAATTTTAGCCACCAAAAGTTGCAATTTAGACTTTTCCATGGAAATTGTTGTTGCATACTCAGGGTCAGCATTTCTCACAACTGATTTCATGAATGAAACATTTAAGAGCTCCTCACAGGCCCAACTCACTTGACTAACTTTGAACAAATAAATCCTAATCTTCTTTGCATCTCCAAAGCCAAATGTAATTAACCGTGGGACCAATGGGTCTTCCTCAGAGCCCTTTGGGCTAAACTTGTCAGGAGGAAGAGCTTTTCAGAGACTCTCCTCCAGAGTCCAGCTCTCTGGCCTCCTGAAGATGGTGAAAAACCTAGGTTTGTTTGGCATTTTAACTGAGTGACCTTAGAGATTTTGGGTCTTTATCTGTAGGGACCCTGATAGGTATCTGTTAGTTTTATTATGAATTCGTTTTGCCTCGGTGAATGCTGCCCTATAATGCCTTGATGAAACTTTTTTATCTCAATTAAAATGGAAAGAAAGGACTCCTTAAGTTGTGTGCATCATAAATAGCATTGAGTGCTAGGGAACTGGAGAAGAAACAGAGCTATTTTGGGTAGCATTTTTTATTTTGCCCAAGGAATTTTTAGTTCCACAATCTCTACCAGTTCACTTTGGCTGACTGGCCTGATTCATCTGCCATTGGAAAAGCTGAAAAAAAAAAAGCTGTAAAAGCTAGAGGATTGGGTCCAGAAAAGACCAAGACGAGGGCAGTGTGATTTAAAATGGAATCCATACTTGTTACTTCAGGCTTACAGCCTGAATGCTCACAACCTGAAACTTCCAGAAGGGGCCTCCTGGTTCTGGGACTGAGAAATATACTTGGGGCCAGACTCCAAATCCAGCCTTGAATTACAGAGAAATTCTTATCAGCTTGTGTGTGGATAGGCAAAAGTAGGAGAGCCCACTAGGTACAGGGTTCATATATTTTTGTGGAGAACGGTTTAAGCAGAAAGATTGGGTCTAATTCATAGTTTGGAGATAATCCAAGGGAAGGTAAGAACTATATTAAGGGAAGAGGGAGACAGAAATATTAAGGGAGGGGAGGGAGAAAGATTAAGGGGGACATGGAGAAGAAGGGAGGAGGAGATAATGAAGAAAGATTGAAGGAAAGAGGAAGAGAGAAAAAAAAGAGATTGAGGGAAAGAAGTAAAGGGAGAGAGATATTTTCTAACTCTGAGATTTCTACGATCATGTGATCATGCTCCTAGCCCAGTCCATTATGGATGGAATATACTGTGCTGAATTACTATAATCAGAGGAAGTGCCCTGGGGGTATCTCAATAGCAGAAAGAGTCCAAATAGTAAACGCTAGATAGACTCCTGGAACTGTTCTCCCCTCCTGCCCTTAACCCCACCTTTCAAAAGCTGGATCATTAGGCCTATTATTCTCTGGCAAACCCAACTTCCTAATTTAAACTACCGCAGTTGCAAACTGTTATGCATCATGGTAGGATCCACGGCAGTGTGAGATAAGATCACAAAACCACAGGGCTAGAGATGTGATCTCATCATTGCTCCTAATAAGAATGGGTTTCTGCACATCTGGAGCTACCACATAATATTTATTTATATTTATTGGAAGCAACCATGCTTATTAGCCCCTGAGGGGAGGTTTGCAAGTACCATAGAATGAAAGACAGACCTTCCTGTCATGAGTTACCACCTAAAACAGAACCTGAAAACAAAACATGTTCACACACACTACAGAAAAAAAAACAACTCTTGAAGAATGAAGCCTCCAAAGTATAAAAGGAATTGAAAAAGTATTAATTGGCAACTTATATTAACCTTCCCAGGTTCCAACCTTCTCATGGGTCCCAAGGTTGAGAGAAAATGTTAACCTGAAAGCTAAAGCGTGGTGTGAATTTTTGGGTTGCCATTCAGCTGAGTTCAGTAGAATTTTATTAAGCACCTATGTGCCAGGTACTATGCCTTCAATTGTGTGCTGTTTATAATTAATGGCAGAAATTGTGCAAAGAGTAATTAAAAACTATGCTCAATCAACAGGTGTTTCTTAAGTACCTGTTACATGCAAGTAAGTGTGCTATGTATCAGATAATACACAATTGAAAGTCTCTGCCCTCAAGGAGCATACATTCTATCAGAGGAGACAACATGTACATTCACAATTATATATACAAGAGAGATGCAGAATAGTTACGAGATAGGTTTTTTTTTGGGGGGTTATTAGGAGACTTGTAGTTATGGCATGGGGAGTGTCTCATAAAGGCTTTAAGTAGAAGGTGATGCTTGAGATGAGTGTTGAAGGAAACTACAGATTTTATGAGATAAAAGTGAGGCAAGAATACATTCTCAGCATCGGGGCTAGCCAGTAGAAAAAAACAGAAATGCACAATTCGATGTCAATGTATGAGGAACAGAAAGAAGGCCAGATTGAATAGATGGTAGAGGGGGCAGTTAGGTGGGGCAGTGGATAGATCACCGGTCCTGAAGTCAGGAGGATCTGAGTTCAAATCCAGCCTCAGACCAAACATATGGCACTTACTAGCTGGGGTCCAGGATTCCTGCACTGCGATCACCCCCACATTAAGTAACTCCCTGAGTTACTGGAAGTCCTAGATTTTATAGTGTTGAGGCTGTTTCTAGCTCCAGTGAGTCTGGTTGGCTTTTCATCTTTGATGCCAAATGCAAGGAGATGCTAACTACTGAATAATGTGAGAGAGACAGATAAAGCAAGTACGGAGTGGAAGTGTGGGCTATGGAAATTTCCAGAAAAGAAAAAAAGCAGGTGTTAGCCGGGAAGAAGGGACATTGGGGCAGGAGCAGAGGCAGTCTGCCCTTTAGTAAGTCTCATGGGTCTCAGAGTGGCCTAAAGGTTCTAGGGCTTTGGGTACTATCAGTAAATGCAGAATGTGTATACTTGATTCACAGGCTTTCTTCAGTATCATCATGGGCTGTGGGGGGCATCCCCTTTGAGATAATTTTCACTCTGGATTTTTTATTTTGACACCTTCTCATGATTAACTAGAATACATTGGCTCTGATTCTGGATTAATTCCTTTTGATTTTGCCATCCCTCACCTGCTGGATTCTGACAATTTAAAAATGATCCCAAAAGAAAAGAACTATTTATAATATTTAAACAGCCTTTTATTTTTTTCCTTTGAGGCAGCTAGGTGGCATAGGAAATACAGAGCTGAGACTGGTGTCAGAAGGACCTAAGTTCGAATATGGCCTCAGACACTAATTAGCTGTGTGTGGTCCTCGGCAAGTCATTTAACTTCTGTTTGCCTCAGTTTCCTCAACTGTAAAATGAAGATAATAATATCCCCTAGGGTTGTTGCGAGGATAAAATGAGACTTTGTAAAGTATTTGGTATAGTACCTGGCACATAGTAGGAGCTGTATAAATGCTAGTTATTATTATTATTATTATCATTATTATTATTATTATTATTATTTCACATATAGAGAAGTAGCTATGTGGTTCAATGGCTAGAGCACTGGATCTGGAGTCAGTTAATTAAAAACCAGCCTCAGATACTTACTAGCTGTGTGACCGTGGGCAAGTCACTTATTACCTCTAGGCCTTAACTTCCTCATCTATGAAATGGGGATGATAATAGCACTTACCTCTCAGGTTGCTGTGAGAATCATGTGAGTTAATATTTGTAAAGGACGTTGCAAACCTTAAAGCATTATAGGAATGTTAGTTATCTAGAAAATGTAGATATTTGTTGGTTTCAAACAACAATAGACATAATTTTTGTATTTTCTGAATCCATTTTTTTCATTTACAACTTTAGGAAGCCCATTTATTTTAAAAAATGAAAAACAGAAGATTGTTAATCTTGATGTACAACTTAAATTATTGAAAACAGCATATAAATAAAATAAATGAATAAACCTGTTTTTAATTTTTAAATGGCCCTCTTATTAGAAACTTAATGTTTTCAGTATGACACCATAGTGTTGGGTTTAAAAAAATATTATAAATGGCAAAAAAGGGCCTGAAAAACCTTAGTGTCTAGAAGTTTTAGAGCATCTTAACCTATTCTGGTTAGATAGTCAAGGCCTATATCAGGGTTTATGACAAAGGGAAAACTCCTATTAAATAATCAGGCTTTTGAGTTTTCAGTTTATGGCCCAAGCATGTTTGCTTTTGAGGTTACAAAGAGTTTTCTTTCCTGAGGCCAGGGATCCTGTCTTGTGTGTCTTGTGAGGAGTAGGGGCACATTGGCACCCCTGCATGTAACGTAGTCTTATGAGATGGGACCATGAGTGGGAGACAAAGGCCAATATGGATGAAACTATTGATGTTCTTGTACCAAAGGGTTACCAAAAGCAAGACTGCTAGAGAGTCTTCAGAGGCTGAAAGGGGATATTTTACAGGCTGGCTAAAAAGCAAGAATTCTCCAGCTCTGGGATAAAATGAATCATAAACATCTGATGAAAATATTCCTGACATAGTCCATACAGCAAGAAGTCTCTGAGGAGACTTAAACACTGCAGTCATGCCTTTGGTATAAGAAGGTGCTGCTCCTGAATCCTCAGGACTCCCTCAAGGTGGGGATGGTTTTTGAATTGTCTTTCTAGCAGTGGTGATGACCTGGCCAGAGTCATCATCTGTGCTTTTCTGCCTGCTTCCCCTTGTGACCAAGGGCACAATTCACACAGCACAATAGCTGGATTGGGGCTAGGGACGCAGCCATGATTTAGGACCATGCAATAGACTTGTTCATTATATGAAGAAAACATGTCATTCCTCTGCTGAAGAAGCTTCCACACTGCCTTATTACCTCTAGGATTAAAAGACAAATCCATCTGTTTGGCATTTAAAACCTTCACAGTCTGGCTCAAACCTGTCTTCCCAAATCTTTTATGTTACAATTTGTCACATATTCTATGTTCCAGCCAAACTATGTTTGCTATTCTTTGTTTACCAGTCAGTCAGTCAGTCAATAAGCATTTATTAAGTGCCTACTATATATCAGGCACTGTGCTGAGCATTGAGAATGCGAACCAAAGCAAAAGACATTCCTGTCCTCAAGGAGCTCACAGTCTAATGGGGAAGAAAACCTGATCATATAAGATTATAGCTATGTCTGTCACTACCTCTATCTACTACAAAAGAATATATCTACATCTCTCCAAATCTATATCTCTATCTCCATCTATCTCAATGTATAAATATAGAATATAATATACCAATATAGTATATTAGTATACCAATAATTAGCATAGTATACTAATATAACACAGTATTATACAATATGTTATATTATACTATATTATATAAATTATTTATTATATTATATTGGTTATATTATATAATTATGGTACATTATTAGTATGCTATGCTATGTTATTAGTATACTTATATAATATACTCTATTAGTATGTAACATACTATGTACAACATAGGTAATTACATAGGTAATATAAATAATATGTTATATATAGAGATAGAGATTTAGAGAAATATAGATATATACACATATATTACATGTATGATAAATTGGAGCTAATAAATAAAGAGAAGACATTAGAATAAGGGGGACTGGGAAAAGTTTTGCCTAGAAGGTGAGATTTTAACAGGGACTTGAAGGAAGCTAGGGAAGCCAGGAGGCAGAGGTGAGAATGAAGGGCATTCCAGGCATGGGGAACAGGGAGCGAAAACATCCTGCTTAGAGAAGAAGTGTCTTTTTTAAGGAACAGGAAGGAGGCTATTGCCACTGGATAAAAAAGTACATGCGAGATAGGTGCCATCATTATCTTGATTTTATAGATGAGGAAACTGAGGCAGGCAGAGATCAAATGATTTGCCTAGGGTCCCATAACTAATAGGTTTCTGAGGCTGGACTCAAGCTCAGATCTATTTGACTCTAGCTCCAACACTGTTGCCACCTTGCTGCCTATTATGTATGTTATTTCTTTTGATTCTCACAGCTCCATGAGGTTAGACTGTATAGGTATTCTCCTTTCGTAGATAAAGAAAATGAAGAACAGAAACACTCAGTGAGATGTCCAAAGTCACATGTCCAGTGGGTGATCAAGGTTGGGATGGATCCCAAGTGTTCTGACTCAACATCAGTGACAAACACAAATACTAGTAGCCAAGGGAAACACTGCAATAGGAAGAGCCATTAGGTTTCTCTTATATCACAGCTGGCTCTAATCAGAAAGGCTCATAGACTGAGAATCTTGGAATTAAGAGAACTTAAAAAGACCTAGAGACCATCTAGTCTAACTCCCTCATTTTGTGAATGTGCCCAAGTACACACACTAGCAAATAGCAGAGATGGGATGGATAAGAACCCAGCTCTTCTGATTCCCACCTCAGCTCTTTCCTCTTCCCCTACTTTCATTTTTTTTCTGTTATTTTTAATGTTGTTGCCCATTGTGGGACTGATATAATTAGTGTTTCTGAGTCATTGACACCCAGATTTGAAAAGAAAATGTTGGAAGGGTCTCTCTATATCCGGGAAATGTTCAACGTCTTTCTATAAACTTTTCGAGCCTGTTTTTCTTGTAAAGTTGAAGTGGTGTGAATGGATCTCTTGGGGTTTCTCTTCAAATCAACCAGTTAACAAGCATTTATTAAAACTTACTCTGTGCCAAGCACTGTGCTAAGATCTGGGGATACAAAGAAAGTCCTCCAATTCCACATAATAGCAAGAAAATGCAAGTCAAACAGAGTCACCTACTAGCCCCAATCTGGGCTTATGTGGCAATCTTTTGGTAAGAATGCAGCCTCTTCTTTCCACTGCCATGTTCCCAACATAGCTCTTTGACTGTGTGGTCAGTAAAGCCTTACCCCTTCTTTGTAGTCCCTTGGAGACTCTGAAAGGAAAAGGGAATAGTAGACTGTTTTTGGATAGAATCGTTAGGGAGGCTGAGTCAATAGGAGTGGCATTATCCTTATAAGGTAGGGAGAGAGATTGTATTAATCTTGGAAGCAGTCTCTCAAGACTTTTGCAATCTCTATGGAAGTATGTTAGAGAATTTGAAATCTATCCCAAAGACAATGATTTTATCCAGGTGTAAAATGAATGTAGATGAATTTAAAATACAATTGTAATTTAGACTTGAAATTTCCTTCAAATAAACAAGTAGATAGTGTTTATATTATGCAAAGCATTCTCCTTAAAATAACCCTCAGGTAATGGCAATATTGTTGTATCTATTTCTTTTTTAAATGAAATGTTTTGTTAAAACATATAAAACATTCAGTGATAGGCCAAAAGAAGACTTTTCAGTGAATTATCTGATTCTTTGGTAGCATAAAGATTTGTGCATCAGAATAAAAATAATAATAATTGCTTCTTTGTATATCTCACTTGATTCTCACAACGACTAAGAGCTGAGGATATACCCAGATATCCCCAGGCAGGTATTATTATTCTCAAACTCAGGGTAAGCAACATTCTCAGAGTCACAAAGCTAGCAAATTATAGAACCAGGACCAGAATTCAAGTCATCTGATTCCTAGCAGAATGTACTCCCTTTCTCTGTATATGATGAAGGAAAAACAATGCACATAAATATTCTGGGGATTTTTGTAAGAGCACTTTCTACATCTTCAAATGCCTGTAATGATAAGACTTTGTTGTCCCCAAAACAACCAATGACATCAGGAAGTGATGTCTTGACTTGCAAGTGAATTGGATTTAAGTGAGGCAGAGCTGTGCAAATCATCAGCCTCACTCTCTCCTCCAGAGTCATCGGAGTCCAGCGGCAAGACATAAGTCAAGAAGACTGGTGATGACCCAGTGAGACATTGTAGATTAACACAGAAACATCCCCGTCACTTAACAAAAGTACTTTTCTCTAGCCAACAAGCATTTATTAAGCACCTACTATGTGCCAGGCACTGTGCTTAGCACTGGGAAATAGCAAAAAGAAAGACAGTTCTCATTCTTGAAGAACTTACATTCTGAGGGAAGACAACACATAAAAGAAAGCTGAGAGGAGAAGGATAGGTGAGAGGGCTAATGGTGAAGTCAGAAGTCAGGAGAATCAGGACAAGGTGGAGAGGAATGAAGGAGTGAACATGGCTGGCCTGGGGGCTCAACCTTACAGTGAAAGTGCCAAAGGGAGGTGATCAATTAGTTGAGGGGGGATCTTCTAGGATGAGAAGGCTGTTGGAGTGAAGTGACTAAGGCAGCTTCCAGAGTCAGAAGGTTGTCGTGGTATGACTTCTACAGAATTATGACTCCTTTGGGCTTTCAGTTCCTCTTTTCACAAAATCTCCTATAAACTCAAGTCATTCCTTGAAAATCGTTAGTTGTAGGTATGTATGTCTATTGAAAGTCTCTGAACTTGAAAATAAAGAACCCAAATCCCACAAAGACCTTGGGATCCAACCTAAAGTTGGGTAAAAAATCCCACTGGGCCCAACTGGTTGTAAATCAATTCAAGATGAAGACGATTCAGGCATTTCTGCGTCTTTCAGAAGATAACCCTGAATTGACCGACAGTAGCATCCCCAACCCACTCTGTCCGACAGCTGGCCAGGCACGAGCTCTGGTATCGGTGTTATATCTCTGTCTTCCCGTCTTCCCAGATAAAGCCCCTCAATAGCAGGTCTCCCTTTCCCAAAAGTAAGTGACCTTCTGTGCTCTTCTTTCTCTCTTTCTCCAACAACTCCAATTATTAAAGCAAAGTTTATGAAGGAAGAGCAGAATCAGGTCCCATGTTGTCGATTCATTTAGCTTTTTGACAGGCCTCCAAGTGGGTGTGAGAGAATGTATAGAGTGTTCATAAATTAGAGAACTTCCTTTCCAGAGAGCTATAATAAAGTGTTGGTAGCCGCAGCCAAGACCTCTGGAGTAAGGGGAATGGAAGATTGCAAAATGGTCTGAATACTGCAATCAGTGTTTTGGTTATTTTCAGGTTCCAAATACTAAGTCTAGGTTTTATATCCCAGCCCTACCTGGATCTTTTTTCTTTCTTTCTGCTTGGTTTGGGGCCATTTCCCTAGTTTTATCAACAGCTACTATAGGCTTCACTGGGGAAGTAAAATACAAAATGTAAATAGTTCCATTTTGTTATTTAATTGTAGCCTTCTTGGAAAGTTTGGTGGAAAAAGAGGTTGTAGTCATCTGAAATGAAACCATTGGATAAATCAGTGGATTATCTTTCAATTTTCTGGTCTAGCTATATTCCTACTTCTTTGTGGTTATTCTATATTATTGTACTTTTTCCGTAGACACAGAAGCTCAGAGTTGGAAGGGACCAAAAACATGGAACCCATTTCTAAAGAGGAATCTCTTTTGTATCATCCATAAGTTATCATCCTTTTTCTGCTTGACAACCTCTAGGGAAAGGGAACTCACTACCTCCTCAGATAATCTATTCTGATTTTGGACTGTTCTAATTGTTAGGAACACAGGATCATGAGAGCAGACATTTATAACTGGAAGGGCCATGTAATCCAATCTCCTAAATTTACAAATGAGGTCAAGGGGTTAAATGATTTGCCTATGGTCATATAATTTGTGGCAGGGACAGAATTTGAACCCAGGTTCTCATACTATGAAATTTTTCTTTATATTGTCAAAATTGACTTCTTTATAGCTTCCTTCTGGGGCCAAGCAGACCTGGTTTATTGTCTCTTTTACATGCCATCTCTTCAGAAGGCAACTTTTATAATGTTTTACCCAGGTCTTCTCTAGGGTAAATATTCCCAGTCTTCTGAACTAGCCATCGTATGGCACTGGACACAATATAAGCAGATATTTATCAAATAACGGAACCAATCATCCCACAACATTATTCCCTCTTTCCAAACATATCTGTCTAAACAACTAACCATTGAGTCATCAGTGAGAAGAGCACTGGTATTGGAGACTAAGAACTTGGGTTTGAGGACTGATTCTGATGCTTATTGGTTCTGTGACCTCTGAAAGCTAGTAAAGCCCTTCCACTTAAGTCTCAGTTTCCTCAGCTGTAAAACAGGGATAACAATTCCAAAGGATATAGGATAGGTAAAATGTAGGGCAGGGGGAGGGAGGGACACACACACACACACACACACACACACACACACACACACACAAAGACGGAGAGCGCAGATTAGCATCATACATTAAAAATATACTCATCTAAGTAAATCTAGGAATAATAAAAGCAAGGAAAATGTAGTAGAAAACATTGGGGTAAAGCTCCATGGAGGCAGAAACATAAGTCACTTGATTTGTTCCTCTCTAGTGAAATTATCATGTATTATTGGGAATTACAATATCAATGTACAGGCCATATCTCTTATTAGACTGTAAGCTTTGTGAGGGTGAGGGTGTGACTTCATTAAAATCTGAATCTCTTGTAGCATAGCATTCTGCACAAAATTAGTACCTAACAAATATTTGTTGAATAACACTAACTCACATTGCTTCTGTACTTTAGGATTTACAAAGCACTTCTTTCACAGCAAATCTCAAAGGTAGGTAGTTTGAGTATGATTATTCCCATTATGTGGTTGCAGAGTCTGAATGACCTCAGAAATTGGCAAATGCTGCAAATCAGGGCTTGACTTAAACTGTAAACACTATTTACATGTAAATTATTATTATGAGGAATTTAAAAATCTGAATTAGAATTGTATTTGAAGTTTACCAAGATCTATTCTCCACTAAGATAAAATAATTATTTTTACAATAGATTTCAAATGCTGTAATATCCTTCAGGCAGGACTGCAAAAGGGTTTCAATATAAATACAACATAAGTTTTCTCCCTGCCTATAAGGATAATGTCATTCTTATCTCAGTTACTCCAAGGCAAGTAGTAGAAACGATATTAAGTGGGGAGTACGGGGAGGGAAGTGAAGAAAACCTCCTAGGCAGGATAATGCATAAAATATGCATAGACAATCAAAATAACCACTGCCAGCATTTAGCCCTGGTGATAAGGCCTCCTTAGGGGCTTCATTAAATGAGTTACTCCAGATGGTTGGCATCAGTTAGCCCAAACAACCAGTTGTCGGCTGCATTTTAAACTCTTCAACTGCTTGCTTCGGTATGGGCATATGAAGAACCTAAGAACTGTTCAGACATCCCGTCACAACTCTCTCTCAAATACATGGGAAATGATGGCTATCTGAAAGAGTATGGGATAGTCTCGAGATTTTCATAAAGGGATTGAGCAGTACTATTGAATGCTGAGTTACAGGTTGTGAGCAGAGGAAGGAAAACATAATTTGGACATCTTTTCTATGCAATTAAAAGCTTCCTATTGCTGGTTTTGGTAGTTTCCTATTCCATAGGTCTAACCTTTGCAAGAGAAACATAAAGGTTATGATCTTTAGTGATAAAAAGTCAATGGTCAATAGGTGATTATACAAAATTAGTAATTCATAGGAGCAAATAAGGAGAGGGAATCCAATTTCAATCATTCTTATACTATATTAATTTAGAAAGAGTAGGGATGAGTTCCTAGGAGAAGTGTCATAATTATGTCTTACTCCTCAACACCTACTTTTCAATCTAGTAACACTGGCCTCCTGGTTCTTCCATGAACAGGACATTCCATCCCTCAGCTCCCGGCATTTTTTCTGATTGTTCCCTATACTTGCAATGCTTTCTCTCCTCCACTCCAACTACTGACTTCCCTGGCTTCCATTAAATCTCAACTAAAATCCCACCTAATAGAAGCTTTCCCCAAATTCCTCTTAATTCCAGTGCCTTCCCTCTTTTAATTATCTCTGATTTATCCTAGATATTTGCTTTGTAAATATTTGTTTTCATGTTGTCTCCCCCATTAGACTGTAAGCTCCTTGAGGGAAGGGACTATCTTTTGCCTCTTGTATCTATCTCCAGCGTTTAGCATAGTGTCTGGGACATAGTAGGTACTTAGTAAATGTTTATTGATTGATTGAATCAATCAATAAAATCATCAACAAAATCTAGTTGGGATGAACCAAAATCTAAAAATAGCAAGAGTGTAATTACACAGCACAGTAATTATATACTTTGTAGCTATGAGTTTTTGATAATAGTTTGCAATAATAGAATGAGGCAATGTATTGAAGCAGAATGAGAACTATAATTGAGGTCAGAAGACCTGGATCTTTATCCTTACTCTGCCACTTATGGTCTGTGTGACTTTAGGTAAGTCACTTAAATTTGCTGAGCTACAGTTTTCTCTTATGGAAAAGGGACTGGCTAGAAATTTCTTTCAGTCCAAAAGCTTATGAAATACATACAGACTCCCTTTATAAATTCCCCTTCCCTCCCTTTTTACAATGCTATGGGATCACAGACCAGAGCTCAAAGGACCTTTAGAAGCTATTTAGTTTAACACCGTCGTTTTACAGATGAGGAGTGAGACCATGGGAGATTAAGCGATTTATCCAAAGTCACAGTTAGTAATCAATGGTCTCTTTACCACAGAAGCCAGGCAGCTAGGTAAAGCAGTGGATAGAGAACTGGGCCTATAGTCAGGAAAGATCTGAGTTTATATCTAGCCTCAGACACTTACTGTGTGACCTTGGGCAAGTCACTTAACTCTGTTTGCCTCCATTTCCTCAACTGTAAAATGAGCTCGAGAAGGAAATGGAAAACCACTCCAGTATCTCTGCCAAGAAAATCCCAAATGGGAGTCATGAAGAGTCTGACACAGCTGAACAATGACAAATAAACTCAGAGTTTCTTCATAGATGATAATTCAATATTGTTATAACACTTCACAAAGCACTTTCTTCACAACAATTTTGTGAGGAAGGTAATAGAAATATTATCATTCCCATTTTACAGATGGTAATTAGATTCAATAGATAAATATACTGAAAGGTGAGGACTTGCCCATGCTCCCACAACTAGTAGGTGCCAGAGCTGAGACTCAAACCCATGCTTCCTGACTCCAAGCCTGTTGCTGTTTCATTCAGCAGACGTTAAGTGCTTACTTTATGCAAGGTACCACGTCATGCTTCTTCTTCTTCTTTTTTTTTTGGCTAAGCAATGGGGTTAAGTGACTTGCCCAGGGTCAAACAGTAAGTGTCAAGTGTCTGAGGACAGATTTGAACTCAGGTCCTCCTGACTCCAGGGTCAGTGTTCTATCCATTGCACCATCTAGCAGCCTTCCCCCCCAAACCCCCATGCTGCCCCTTTAAAGATAAGGGGTCCCAGGTTCTTATTAAAATTTTGCAAAATAAAACGAGAAAGGCATGAACAGATTTCTCTAGCTCTTTTAATGTCCACTTCTGTGTGTTCTTTAGGTCTGTGCCTGACTTTCTTAAGGCTTAATGACATGCCAGCTTGCACTGTTGTTTCAATTACTGATTAGTGTCCATGCTGTTTATTAATGTCAGGTGCATAGTTAGGATTTCCTCAAAGTGCTAATTCCTTCCAGTCTCTAGGACTTCAGCCTAATGGGCTCCATATTGTCTTTTCATTTTCATGCTTCTTTGAGCCTCGTGCTAGGATTTGTGATTCCGTGTGATGTGGAAACATCAGGCAATGGGAGGCAAAAGCCAGTTTTGCTTTGTGTGAGACAACCAAGCTAAGCTGGTTAGAAAGGTTTATCTGCTTACAACACAGACAGAAATGGTGTTGATCCTGTGATTGGGATGCTTCAGGGCTGGGAGACGGCAAGGCCCAGGCAGATCTGACCTTGTGTAGTGTCAGAAGGAAAGTTCCCTTCACAGTTTTCACCACTGGAGGAGGAACTGAGAAGTATATCAAGGGATTACAGTTCTTGGAAGGCACCACAGATTTGGAGTGAGAAGGGATTTAGGAAACCATCTAGTTCAACCTCTTGCATTTTATAGATGAGGAAACTGAGGCCCTGAGAAGTTAACTGACTTGCCCAGGGTCACACAGGTAGCGACAGAGATAGGATTTGAACTCTGGTCCTCTGAATCCAAAGCCGGTGTTCTTTCCACGTTCTATGTCCTTCAGGGTTGTCAGGAAGTAGGTATATTGCTGTTGTACTGCAAATGATGACCTATGTCGTTCAGTCATTTTCAGTTGTGTCTGACTCTTCATGACCCCATTTGGGGTTTTCTTGGCAAAGATACTGGAATGCTTTGCCGTTTCCTTCTCCAGCTCATTTGAAAGATGAGGAAACTGAGGCAAACAGGGTTAAGTGACCTCTTCAGGGTCACACAGCTGGTAAGTGTCTGAGGCCAGATTTGAACTCAGGAAGAGGAATCTTCCCAACTTCAGGCCTCTATGCACTATGGCACCATCTAGCAGCCCTGTATGTATACATACATACACACGTACATTCATGAATGTATCTATATACAATTTCTTACAGGGAGAATAATTAGTTTTTAATTTGTGCTCAGTACACCAATCACCACTTCTTTACCATCAGGAAACTTTTCCATTTCTCATCTTCTGTCTTCATTTTTGCTCCTAGCACAGTACAGAAAAAATCTCCCCATATGGTCCTCTTCTTAACTCATTTGTTTCTTTTGCTTCTTCAGGGCAGATTTCCTGAATGAAGGACATATCTCAGAGTTTATTTCCAGGGGCTGGCCTTCCTTTTAAAACAAAACAAAACAAGAGTCTACAGATTTTTCTCCACAGACTTAACGTCTGAAACACACCCTGTTCCCTCTCCTGAATAGTTTCCTCTGTACGTTTCTCCATGTGTGTTTCATTCCAAGCAGAACTAGGGCTGCCACAGTCCAAACAAGATTCATTTTGGAGAGCCTGGGTGTTTCTATACATTCTGAGCTTCATTCTCCAGCGAAAAATTCCTGCCAAACTTCTCACTTCTGTGCGGCAAATAATCTTCCCAGATCACCTCATGGCATTCAAGTTCTCCTGAACCTCCCCTTGAGGTTTTATTGATTGATTCAACAATCATTTATTTATTTGAGATGCACAAGTCCAGGGAGGATGTGGAAAGTTTCATGTAATTTATACGGTCTCAAGAAGTTCAATATGACAAAAAACACAAGTTAGATAAAATGAGAGACAAAGCTTGTGTATCATTAAGATAATAAATAATAGAATAGCTATGCTAAGGAAAGTGACTGAAATTCTAACTTTACTGCAAAACTGGAAAGCAGCAAGTTCTGATAAAATCCTAAATTGTTGGCTCAAAAACCTGACAGTGGTACTTTAATTACTAGCAAAACACTTTGTAAGTTGCCTTTCAAATGTAAGCCTGAGCCCACCTTTTCTTAATAGAAGGTATCACCTATCTACTACGAAAAGATGAAGATACTACACATGGGTCAGTTACATGTTATATACTTTAAACAAAGCATTCACAGCTTGCATCATAAACAAATCCATATGCATTTAGAAGATTATGATACACAAAACCCTGAGAAGGAGAAGGGGTGTGGTCAGAGGTCTGCTAAGTGTAAAGAGCAACTTAATGATTTAATAACGATTCAACAAATTGCCTGAGAGACTATAATATTTATTCTATCATGACTAGTTCTTTTATCTTTACTGGGGTGTATGCGGTGTTGCAGGAAGACTTGCACCTCTGGTGTGAGGGCTTGCCAAATCCTTTTCAGGTCTGTTCAGCCCTCTTTGTTTCTACCTAGCACTCAACTCTCACCTGTGGCTTCAAGAAGCTATAGCATGCACAGCAGCCACACCTGGGTAAACTGTCTTGGCAGATGGGCTAAACTGGGTTGAGAGTAACTGAGAGTCCTCAAACCCCTCTATGAATTAGGGGGATGTCTACTCTAAGCACGTAAAGATTTCCCCCAGAGCAATGGGAAGATGAGAACAATTTTTGCAATGTGGAGTGCTTAGAGCTTGGTCAGACATCAAAGACGTCAAGGTCATCTGCTGCATCCTGGACCATCACTGGTCATCTTGACTTTTATCTTGCCACTAGACTTTGATGACTCTGGAAGATAGGGTGAAGCTGATGATTTTGTGCAATTCTGCCTCACTCAAATCCAATTTATTCACAAGTCAAGACATTACCCATAATGTCATTGGTCCTCTTTGAAAACAAAGGGCAAATAACAGCAACAACTAATTACTGATAAGTCTTTGATTCATATTCATGGCTTATTCATATACTGTAAATATTATATTTAATATATTATAGATAATACATTAACACAACATAAAATATTTATGTTACATGTGTTATACACATGTACTACATATTATGTAACATAATATAATACATATAAAATTATATTATAATACAGACCTGAGTATAGTGAGAATGCTAGGGTATTGGTCTTCACACAGAGTAATGTTCTCGATTTAAAACATACCATGTTAAGAATGGTTGACATAAAGTATAGTATCTTTCAGGAATAGAGTTTAAGCTCTTTATGGTTTGGCCTAGCTCTAAACCCATCATTATCTCTCCTAAGTAGAATTGAGGATACCTTCCAAGTAAGAAGGATATCATACCAAAAAGTCTTATTAATTACTTGATAGATGACATCAAGTTATATGACTTACCAAAAAATACATTAAATTGCTTTTTCTTCTTGTGGAATCTTTCTTCAATGATACTGAAATGTTATTTTGACTGTATATGTGTATAATTCTTAATGTATGCCAAGGAAAGATGGAGAACAAAGCTTTGCACCTGAATTTGAAGATCAAATTGACCCAAAGGATGAAGGTGACATTAAAAAAAACCCTAATGCCCTGAAGGAATCAAGCATAAAAGTACATATAAATTTAGATATATAGATATGTATCAATATATCAAGGAAAAAAACCATGGCTATGTAAATCAAGAGATAATAATATTAGATATTATATAATATCTATATTATATATCTATATATAATCTAGATATATATTATATATCTATATATGAGTTATATAATATCTATATATAATCTCTAATATAAGAAATAAGAGCTAATAATAATAGCTAACATTTCTGTAGTGCTTACTGTGTTCCAGGCACTGTGCTAAATACTTTATAATTATTTTCTCATCTGATCTTCCCAACAACTCTGGGAGGTAAGTGCTATTATAAATTGCGTTTTACAGTTGAGGAAATCACTGATATCTACAGTCAATTCTCAGTGGGAAGAATGTGCTTAAAACAATTAATGCCTATGCAATTCCAGTCCTCACGTCCTTTTCAAAGTGTAAAAAAGCACCGTAACATCTTTGGAAAGTATTCTAAGAAGAACACATATAGTGTTAATGAAGCACAAGGCTCATTAACCTAAGACAATTGTGGAAAAATAAACACTTCTTCACTACAAAGGAGGAAGAAGACCAATGAGAATTCTCAGAGGTCATGATATGCAGATTAAAAACTTATAAAAATCCTTTAGAAATAGACATCACTTTACCCATCAGATCAGAAAGGAGGACAGTACTTTGATGCTATTGGATCTGTTTTATGTAACTAAAAGTGGTTTATCTCTAGGTGCAGCTTATGAGTCAACTCAACAAACATTGGAAGAGCTCAGATTCTAGAATGGAATCCAAAGGGTCTCCATAGGTGGCATTCACCCGAACTCAACCAACAATAAATTGACAAAGAATCATTGAACAATGGCTGAGTCGTGCAGACTTCTTTATGGAAACAGAAGGGTTTATGATAGCAATTCATTACCAGGCTGTCATCACCAAAAAATTTAGATATAAAGATCTTAGACTTATCAGTCAATGCAGATTATGCAAAGGAATGGTAGAAACTACACATGACAGTAGGCAGCAAAAATTTAGCACCTACTGAATGCCTAGCAAGATATGATCTAGTGGTTTGTTGATCAGAAGCTTGTTATATTTCATAAACTAATAGAAAACAAACCCCTATTATACTATGCAACTACAGGTTTCAAAATATTTTTGGGAATTCAACAAATAAACTGTACTAGAAGTAGACTACGGTCACAGTTGAAACTGTTGCCCATAATTCCCTGCTCAGAAATCACATCAATCCTTAAAAATTTATGAACCACATTTTTGGTTGTTGTTGTTGAATTGTTTTTCATTTATGTCTGACTCTTTGCGACCCCGTTTGGGGTTTTCTTGGCAAAGATATTGGAGTGGTTTGTCATTTCTTTCCCCAGCTCATTTTGCAGATGAGGAACGGAGGCAAACAGGGTGAAGTGACTTGCCCTGTGTCATGCAGCTAGTAAGAGCCTGAGACCAGATTTGAACTCAGGCAGATTAGTCTTCCTGATTACCAGCCCAGTTCATTATCCACTGTGCTACCTAGCTGCCCCACATTTTTAGTGGATGTTCCCATACAAAATACTCATAATTTTATGTTCCTTTCAAAAAGATGTTAAAATATAGAGACCTAAGGGGAAGAATCAAAGCCAAGTGGGAAGTGGGTGAGTTGCATGCCATCCCTGTCATCCTGTTTGCTCCTGGAGTTGTCTCTAAGCTCCTTTCTGTGAGCCCACAAAAGATGAGATTGCATCTATACACTGTTATTAATTACAAAAAGCAGCCATTTTATTCTCCTGTGTAAATAGTTCACAGAACATTACATATGAAAGAATAAAAGCAGGATAGTGACTTGTCCCAAGACTATTACTCTTTGAGCACCTAAAAAGAGGAGAAGAACTGAGATCAACATAATGGACATTTCTAAAGTGCTTTAAGGCTCACAAAGTACTTTACATAGCTAAATACTACAGGAATTAGTAGTTCCCCCATTCAGATGAGGAAACTGAAGCCCAAGGAGTTTGTTATTTGCTCATGGTTTCACAGTTAATGAGAGGTGGAATCATTTAATCAGTCAATAAACATTAATTGTTTACTGTGTTCTAGGCACTGTGCTCAGTGCTGGGAATACAAAGATAGGCAAAAAAAAAATAGTCCCTGCTTTCAGGGAGTTCACAGTCGAATGAGGGAGACAACATGCAAAAATTATATTTGTACAAGCTCTATACAGGATAAATTGGAGATAAGCAGCAGAGGGAAGGCACTAGAACCAAAGGGGATCAAAAAAGGCTTCCTGTAAAGAGTGGCATTTTATGTGGGACTTGAAGGAAGCCAGAGATGAGGAGGGACATCGTTCCAGACGTGAAGTGACAAGGCCTGGAGCTGGGAGGTGGAGTATCTTATTCAAGGTCTGACCTTTGCTGGCAGGGTCAGTGGATCGCTGGGGATGTGTATGTGTGGGGGTAAGGTATAAAAAGACTAGAAAAGTAGCTGGAGGGGGACGGTTGGCTAGATTATGAAGGGCTTTGAATGCCAAATAGGATTTTATATTTGATCCTGAAGGTAACAGGCAGCCACTGAAGTATCTTGAGTAGGGAGCTTAGACGAATTAAATGGTGACATCTTAACTTTAGGAAGATCTCTTTGGCAGATAAGTGGAGTAGGAAGAGATTTGAGGCAGGCAGACCCACCCACAGGCAATTGTAATAGTCCAGATGTGAGGTGCTGGCAGAGTCGGAGGAGAGAAGGAAGTGTATGCAAGAGATGTTACAAAGGTAAAATCGACAGGACCTGGCAACAAGTTGAATACAGGGGATGAAAGAGAGTGAAGGGTGGAGGATGAATCACTCAACTGAGGCGCCAGGGTGGCGATTAGAGTTGACTCAAAGACATCATAAGACCTATCGGACAATGTATTTAAATGGTGGTTGGCTGGCCACTTGTTTGGGATGTTTAGGACCATTTGTAGCTGGGGACTCAATGACCTCAAGGGTCCCTTTCCATGCTGTGAGTCCACGATCTACATAATTCACTCATATTAAAGTGTAAATAAGAGACAAAACTTAATGAATCACCTCTCTCTTTGGTTTTTTCACTTTTATTGGGGCACAGTGTGTTACAGGATCATAGGATCATAGCCTTGGAACTGGATGGGCTGTGCCAGGCCACTCAATCTAATCATTTTTCCTCTTTGTGACCCCATTTGGGGTTTTCTTGGCAAAGGTGCTGGAGTGTTTTGCCATTTCCTTCTCCAACTCATTTTACAGATGAGGAACTGAGGCAGAGTTCAGTGACTTGCCCAAGGTTACACAGTTAGTGTCTGATGTCAGATTTCAACTCAGAAAGATGAGTCTTCCTGACTCTAGGACAGCATCTTATTCACCACGCTACCTAGCTGCCCGATTATTGGTGGAAAATTATTGGAAATACTCATTCAATATATTTGAACCTGAATAAAAACTAGATTAAAACTGCCTACAAAATTCACTGCAGAAACCAGTTGAAAAAATTAGTAGTCAGATCGAGGGAGAAGAATAATTGCATACTATTTACAAACACAACTGAATAGTCCAAAGAAAATAGTATTTGTAAGGGGGTTATAAAAAGGTTATTGAAGAACTTTCCCCTCCCCTTTTGACCTATGGCATGAGTCATTCCAAGATAAGACTCTGTGTGTGGGTCAATCGTATGGGAGAATGATGTGGGAGACATTCATATCAAAAAGAGAACTTTGTTCAAGAGAATTAAATAATTAGCTGGGTTTTTTTCTTTTAGAGGAAAAAATGACTCATGATTGAGAAATAACTCTTATAAAGTGACAGAAGTGGCACCATGTGTTTTTGGTTTAGATTTCCTTCTTTAACCCAGGAGCAACCAAACTTAGGGGAAACTAACCAATAGCCTCTCTATATAAGGAATTGAGGACAGACATATCTCAAGCACTCAGGTGTGGCAGCAGCACCTTTATGTAAATCAATTTATTTGTAAATGATTTGTTCAAACTTTAGACCTCTACTTTCTTGGATTTTTTTTTTAACCATGTCAGTGTGAAATATGGGAATTAAGAGGTTAAATACCTCTACATTTTAAAATCCAATGATGTGGTTCTTCAAAGCAGATGCTAACTAGCCTTTGGTTATTCCATACTAGGCCTTAAGAATTCCTATGCTCTTTATTGCAAGCACTCTCTCATCATTTGGCTTCAGTTCAATGACTCAAAGGCTAGTGTTAAACAACCAGCCGTCTATGAACTAAAGAATGACAGCTTCTTTCTGGAAGACAGTAAATTAGACTATGAGAACCCTAGGGAATTATGTGGCAATCTATGGATTTGGCTGCAAGACAAAGCATTAAGGGAAAAATTAAAACTGTCTATAGATTATTACGCCTCTTTTACTGAACTGCTTGGTTTAATAGCAAAGAATCATGGTGTTAGAGCTGGAAAGGATTTTAAAGGTCATCTAGTCCAAAACCTTGCACTTTCCAGAAAGGTAAAATTACTTTCCCAAGGTTGCGACACTTCACAGTAGGTATGGGACTGATGTATTTGGTTATATCATCCTAATTCTGAAATGACTGGCTGATTAAGTCAGTTCATTTAGCTTTATATTCTCAATATTAGCGACAGGAACTATGAATTTGTTTATGAATCTGTTTGTCTGAGAAAATACTCCAAAAAGCTAAGATAAATGAGGTGACATTGTCTTATTTGTTCTACCAACTTTGTTGAATTGAATGAATATAATGCTATAAACATGAATATAATGCTATAAACAAGTTCCTTGTGGGGGAAGAATCATTACCAATTTTTCATTTGTGTTACCTTCTGTCTACCTTGGATGTTTAAATACTTATTGACTTGAATGTGGATTACATCTGCTCTCCATGGGCAGCAGGAAATTATGGACTATTAAAATTTTTGTGGGATGGTAGTTGAATAGGGCCACAGCTTATCAAAAACAAATACGTATATTGATAGGAATGTATATTTTGATATGTATGTATACGCATATATATGTGTATACGTATATGTATGATATATATCTATATCTGTAAAAAGACAGACAGAAAGAAAAAGACAGAGAGACAGGGAGAGAGAGAGATGAAGACTGGGGCTAGGGCCCTTAAGGTGAGTTGATTCAAGATTGGTTCCTAGGGCTTCTCCTGCTGACAAAAGCAGTCATACTATACATACATACATACATACATACATACATACATACAAATACACAAAAATGCAGAATATGTATATATATCCATACATATAGATATATACATATATAGTCTCAATTCTATATTTATCTATTTGAATTTATTAAATACAGCTATAGATGGATATCCATTCCACAAAGAATTTGGTTATAGCATTATGTTCAATTGAACAAATGAATGATAATAATCATTATAATCAATAATGATGATGATTATAGCTTTATTATTATTATTGCTAACCTTTATTTAGTGCTTTAAAGTTTGCAAAACACTTTATAAATATTATCTCATTTTATCCTCACAATACCCCTGGGAGATAGGTGCTATTCTTATCCCATTTTACAGATGAGGAAACTGAGGCAGACACTGCCAACTCTTATTACCGATGCAGATTGGGAACTCACTTGTAAATTATAGTCTTAGAAAGTTGCCTTGGAGGCATTGAAAGGTCAAGTGACCTGCCCAGATTCATACAATTTATGAGTGCCTGAGGCAGAATTTTAATCCATTTCTCCAACACTTTTTCCATTAGGCCACACTGGCTCTAATATAGTAGTTAATAATGGTCAAAGGACCATAGGTTTAGGGCTGGAAGATACCTTAGAGGTCATGTTGTCCAACCCCCACATTTTACAGATGAAGAAAGGGAGGGTCAAAGAAGTTGCTGAGTCAAGTCAACAAACCTTTATTACGGGCCCTACGTATCCTGCAGGCATTGTGCTAAGTGTCCTGCCAAGGTTACACAAGTAGCTAAGCATACATAGAGTCAGTCTTCAGTCTATTGCACCAAGAAAATACTTCGAACTAAACATAAGTGTGCTTGATACTAATTCCTGGTTTAAAAAAAATTTAAGCATGAATTTTTAAAGGAATAACTTGTCAATACTCAGAAAATAGAAGTGTTCCCTAAGAGGCCAGAAAGGTTAATTAAGAACAAATCAGTCAAGCTAACTTCATTTCCTTTCTTGCCAGGTTTACTAGATTAAAGGATTAAAACAGTGTGGATAGGGTATATTTTATAGGTCATCGAGGCAGGAATCTGATGAAGTTTCTCAAAACATCACTGTGGATAAAACCATGATCTTTGGCAAACTTTTTATGCAGTGCTTTAAGGTTTGCTGAGAGATTTCCCTCCTCTGGGCCTTAATTACCTCATCTATAAAATGAGAAGATTGGACCTAAATGACTTCCAAGCCTCCTCCCAGCTCTAAATATATGCTCTTATGACATAATTCAAAGGTGAATTAAATGATAGTAGAATTAAGAAGTTCTGAACTGGTTGACAAACTGAACAGAAAAATTAATGAATGGATGTTAATCCTAGATAAAGCAGTCTGGCAGAGGTGTCTCTGCCCCTGCACTTGTCAATGGTTGTGTTAGTGACTTGGGCCAAAGCATAGATGACAAGCTTATTTTTGTGACAAGGCCAAGGGTCACATGGCAGCCAAAAAGCTAATGTAATCCTAAACTGCATTAATAAAACAATGGTTCTCAAGATGTGGTTTGGGGACCCTGGGTAGAGGTGGCCCTGAGATACTTTCAGGAGATCTCTGAAGTCAAAACTGAAGAATTTAGCATAATAACATTAAGACATTTTAATTTTTATGTGGTAAACACAAATATGACCCATATAAGCAAAAGCTAGGGAGGTGGACAGAGGCTCAATAATTTTTAAGAGTGTAAAGGGGTCCTGAGACCAAAAGAGTATGGGAACTGCTATAATAGAAGAATCTTTTTCCAGAGCATTGGAGAAGATGGCCTTGGCAGATTATACTTAGAATATCATGTCCAATTGTGGGTTTTGTATTTAGGAGGCATATGTACAAATTGAAGCAGGTTCCAAGAAAGATGATCATAAATACAGCAAGTTTTCCTTTGGGCCAAAATGCCAACACAGCATTTTTGTAGCACAGTGTAGCTACAGATTCCAACAATCCCAGAGTGAACAATGCACAATTGTGGCTTATGGTCTGTAACAGAAGTCATAGGCAACAAGTGAAGAAGGGAATGAATCCCTATTGACTTTTTGGGCACTGAACCTTATACCATCATGTGATACTTCTTCTACTGCTGCTAAGTTCTTATATTACTCAGTTTTCTAAGTACACATTCCTTATATATACAATTAGATTGTTAAGTCCATCAAGGGATTGTGTCATATTTCTTTATATTAAAGTTCTAACTCTGTGTTTCATCTTGTGATGGAGGTGACTCTGGGCTCCTGAAGGTCATATTAGCATATTACAAACTCTGGTAGGGCCTATCATGATGGAAAGGCCTTGGATATATACCTCACATAGTGTAGGTCTGTTCTCTGAAAGTCAAACTAGTCAAAATAGTAAGGGTCATGTCAATAATAATAACTCACATGGTTTTTCAAGGTTTACATAGGGCTTCTCTGGCATTATTATCTATTTGAGCTTCTTTGATATGGGTATATGCCATTATAGCCTTTTACAGGTATTATCATCCTATTTTACAGATTTTTAAACTGAAATTCAAAGAGAAAGAAAGATGGATGGACAAATAGATGATAAATGGATAGATAGGTAAATAGATGAGTGGATAGATGGACAAATAGGTAGTTAGATAATAGATGGGTAGAAAGACAGATAGATGGATAGATAGATAGATAGGCATTCAGATAGATAGATAAAGCATTTATTAGGAATAAGTGATTTGCCCATAGTAACAGAGCTAGCATCAGAAGCAAGATTTGAACCTAGGTCTTTTTGACTCCACTCTATCATTGAAAAGTTCAGCATTAGAATATTGATATGAAGTGATTATTTTAGGAAGGGTACAACAACTCCTGAAGAAACTATTAAGACAGGTAGAAGTAGTGATCTGCATCGGTGGAGGGAATAACAATATACTGAAGAAAGCACAGACTTCTTGATATCTTTCCCTGTAAGCAGTAATTGCTCCAGGTGGGCAGGGATCATGCCTTATCAAAACTTTGTAATTTCCTCAAAGTCAAGCATTGTGTTCTTACTGAGTAAGTACTTTTCATGTTTGCAAAATTGAATCCAATGTTTTGAGTTGAATAGTAGGCCCTCAATAAATACTTTTTAGTAGACTTAGAACCTGACACACTTCCTGGCATAGAATGAATGCTTACTAAATGCTTGTTAACTGACTGGACAAAGACAGTTGGACTAGATTGTTGGATCAAAGAACTGAAGGCATGCAAAGAAACCGTTGTCTTGTATTCTCTTATTGAACTCTACTCATGGATTTTAAGGTCTTCAATAGGTTTGCTCATAACAGACATAGTCACCATTAAATAAAATATTGTTGTTGTTCAGTTGTTTTTCAGTCATGTCCTACTCTTCATGGCCCTAATTGAGGTTTTCTTGGCAAAGATAACTGGAGTGGTTTGCCATTTCCTTCTCCAGCTTATTTTACAAATGTGGACACTGAGGCAAACATGGTTAACTGACTTGCCCAGAGTCATACAGTTAATAAATGTCTGAGGTCATATTTGAACTCAGGAAGATGAGTCTTCCTGGATCCAGGCCCAGCATTCTATCCACTGTGCCACCTAGCTGTGCTGATCACAGCTACAGCAATTAGGATAAAATACAGGAATCCAGAAAGCACACATAATGAATAATGTATCTTTGCATGTTTTGTGTTGTAGAGGTAGCCATATCATGGTCTTCTTCATCTGAAAGTCAGATTAACAGTAGGCTGCCTGTTTCCTGCAGCAAAAATTGCCATCAGGGATGCCCAGGGTTTCTGGTTAACACAATCTTCTAAAGGTCATGAATGAGTAGACTTCCTTCTATTCTGGACACCCCACACTGTTTGATTTAGTCTTCAGCATGGGTTGATTCAAGGGCTTCTTTTGCTGACAAGGACAGTCCTACCAGTGGCTTTGTGTATACATAGTCCATTGGGATTGAGCAAGGCTAAAAAACATCCTTCTCATTATTAATAACACGGTGATAATGCTTTGGGGCTACTTTACTTAAGAGACGATCCATGAGAATATCTTTAGAGATATTTTCAGTTGGAATGGGCAAAGTTTCTTGGGGTCCTATCCCCATCATTTAAGGTATACTGTAAGAATGCAGCTCCTTCTGATATCAAAATAAGCTAAGCAGTGTTAGAAAGGTAACTGATTCAAAAGGGAAAAATTTGACACATGCTGATATGTAATACGGCTTACGGTAGACATTACCCTAATTCACCAATGGGTTTGAGGCCTGTCAGTTACCCTCAACCTGGGTTAGCTCATCTGAAAATTACTTTTGTCAACATTTATGTGCTAAATGCTAGGTATAAAACTTTTTTAAGTTCAAAAAACATGCAAAAATTAAATACAAAGTAATTTTCACAGGACGTACTAGTAACTGGTGGGAGTTGCAAAAAAACTTATGTAGAAGGTGGGACTTTGTCTGAGTTCTGTTGAAAACTAGGAATTCCAAGAGAAGAAAGTGCTAAGGGAACACATTCCATGCATATGGAAGAGCCCATAGAAAGGCATAAAGATGTATGTTATTTTATTTTATCATTATGACAACCCTGTGAGTCATGGGACAACTATTATTTCCTTATTTTATAAATGAGTACACTGAGTTTCTGTGGTTTACCTGTGATCACACAGCTCATGTCCTGACACTAAATCCAGCCTTCCTTCCACCATACTACCCAACCTCTCTATTAGGAAGTTGGACTTCATGATCTCCAATGTCCCTCTCAGCTCTACCACTCTATGATTTTAGATGAGATTTTCATTTGCAGCTGATTTCACAGAGAACGCACAGTAAGGTCACCCAAGGTCAGTAAAACATTCTAAAAGCCTCTTCTCCATCCAAGAGTCGGACTGACAGTAGGCTGCCTGTTTTCTGGAGCAAAGATTGCTTTCAGAGATGCCCCTATTTAACATAATCTCCTTTTTGTTCAAGCTCTATCTACTGAGCTCAAAAAAGTCTTGAATGACCAGGCTTGCTTCCACTCTGGACATCCCATACAATTTAATTAAGAAGAATGAACTAAAAAGAAGTAGCACTCCTTAATGTCAGGTGACCATTAAATGTACTTTTCTAGTTTTAAAGACATATGTTTACAATTCCAAATGGGCACCTGGGTGGTGCAGTGGATAGGGCACTGGGCTTGGAATCAGGAAAGTTTACCTTCATGAGTTCAAATCGGTGTGATCCTGGGCAAGTCACTTAACCCTGTTTGTCTCAGTTCTTTAGCTATAAAATGAGCTGGAGAAGGAAGAAAACCCCAAATGGGGTCATAAAGAGCCCCTCGTCGGACATGACTGAAACGACCGAACAACAAATTACAATTCCATTGTAGCCAAGTCAAATTCAATTATTTCAGTTAATCTCCACTCTTCTTGATATGTAGGATCATAGATCAAGAGTTGAATAGGACTCCAGTGACCATGTAATACATTTTACAGATGAGGGCACTGAGACCCAAAGAGAAGTTAAATGACTCATGCAAGGTCACACAGGGAATAGGCATCAGAGCTAATATTTGAATATAGGTACTCTGACTGCAAAGTCAATGCTTTTTTTTTTTTTTGGTACTATTCTGATATTTTAAGTGTAGTGTGATGAAAAAAGAGCCAGAGGAAGGGAATGAGAAAGTCTCAGCATAAGTCCAAGCTTCATGACTAACTAGCTGTGTGATCATGGGTAAGTCTTTTTTGTTTCTTTGTTCCATGACTTCCTCGTCTATAAAATTTGGATCAGATAATCCATGAGGGCTCTGCTAATTCTGACATTACGTGATTCTATGAAAAGCCTTCAGGAGGTTGATGGGTCCCATCTTTGTCCTCTCTATCTTCTTGATTATCTTCCAATAAATACAACAAATGTGCATTTCCATTCTGGACAAAGAAAACTTTAGGTCACTCTCCCTACTTAGTCTACAGTCAGAACGACGGCATGTTCTCCTTCAACAGGGCTGTCACAAGTCAACAGGAGAGGGAGAGGGGGCCCACTCTTCATACAGAGCTCCCTGGAACAGATTGGTGGCTGAATGCCAGGTGTGGTGTTGACTTGACTTTACAGAAGTATGGAATAATTTTATACCAGCCAAAAGTCACATAGAAACTCCATACTGTTAGACTCTTATTCCAATCCCTAGACTTTCCTTCCTCTTATAATACTGGCTGAGATGGGTTAGTGCTGTGCTATTGTCCACAAAATATTATGAGAACCAAAAGCAAGGCCTCTCGCATTTTGGAGAGAAAAACTTAAAGATTTTCTGTTGATAATTATAAAAAAGAGTCTTCTCTCCTACATGGTGCTTAAACTGTGACCAAAAATGAAGATTTAATGAATTTTTCACAATCATGAGAAATTATAGCGACTAATTTATGATGGCATCGTTGCCATCAAAAAACATTGGTTAAATCAATGGAGGGAGTGAGATTGTCCTTGTCTTTCTACAAAAAATATTCATAGACACAGTCCTTGATCTCTAGGAGTATACAATCTGACAGCTACATTGATTAGATATAACAAGTTCAGGACGCACAGATATTCTTCTTCTATGGTGGTGCATGAAAATGCTTCATGACTACTTGGGACCAATGTGATCACAAAGACATTAGAACAGAAATTTCCTCTAAGCGGCTGCATTTGACACTGCTCACTACCTTTTCCTCCCAGATATTCTCCTTTTTTGATTTTTGAGATACTATGCTGTTCCTTCCACCTGTCTGACCATTCCTCAGTCTCCTTTGTTGGTTCAAATCAACAAACATTTATTAAGTGCTTACTATGTGCATCATGGTACAGTGGATAGAGAGCTGGGTCTGGAGTCAGAAAGTCCTGAGTTCAAATTTGGCTTCAGAACTTCCCAGTCATGTGATTCTGAATGAGTCAATTAACCCTGTTTACCTCAATTTCCTCATCCATAAAATGAACTGGAGAAGGAAATGGCAAACCTCTCAAGTATCTCTGCTGAGAAAACCCCTAAAGAAGTTGCAAAGAGTCAGTCATGACTGAAAACAACTAAACAAGAGCAAAAGACGTGCATCATGTCCATTAACTGTGGGTGTATCCCAAGGTTCTGACCTGGTCCCTCTTTTCCTTTCTAACTACACTCTCTCTCGGTGACCACATCAGTTTCCACAGGTTTACCTGTCATTTCTCTGCAAATAATGACCAGATTTATATGTTTCTAGCCCTAGTCTTTCTCCTGAGCTTACACATCATCAAGTACCCATTGAACATTTTAAATAATATATCCTGGAAGCATCTCAAATCAACATGTCCAGAACAGAACTTGCTATTCTCCTTACACTGTAGTTCTAGCCATCCTGGCATGCTTAGTATTTTTCATCCATGATGTTCCATCTTCATATTTTTTCATTGGCTGTTCCCCATGTCTGCAATAGATTCTCCTATCAACTCCCTGTCTTGAAATTTCTGCTGTCCTTCGTGATTCAGCTCATCCACTTTCTAACTAAATGGTTTTCTGGTGCCCTCTCATCAGCTGCTAGACAAAACTATTGTATTCATTTTGTATATACTCTGTATACCCTCATATGGGTACATGTTATCTCCTGCATTCAAATGTAAGTTCCTTGAAGACATGGACTCTTCACTTTTGTCTCTATATTATCAATGCTTGGCACAATGCCTCAAATAGTAGACTCTTAGTAAATGCTTGGGGTTTGATAGATGTCAAGGTTCCTCAGATGCTTCTGTCTGCAGATGACATTGTGCTTAACACAATGAGCCCCTGAACTCTACAAGAGCCTCCTAATAGAGGGTCCTTTTCTTTTTTCTTTGAAGTGGAAACCTAGCAGTGGCATGGCTGGGTTATAGGGTTTGCTCAGTGTAGTAACTTCTGGGCATAGTTCTAAATTGTTTTCCAGAATGGTTGGACCAACTGATTCCACCAGTAGCGCATTAGTGTGCCTATTTTTTTGGCAGCCCCTCCAACATTTTTTGCCAGTGTGATGTTTATGAGATGAAACCTCAAAGTTGTTTCAATTTGCTTTTCTGTAATTATTAGTGATTTAGAGCATTTTACAAGAGCTTCCTCAATGAGAACCACAACCATTTAAAAGAGACTAACTTAGCTAAGTGTGCTGGAAAATTAAGATTGACAAAGAACACATATTATCTAATTCATGACATGTTGTTAAAGAGACAACCTACTGAGTTAATCCAGAAGTACATGCACATACATATTTATCTTGGAGAGGAGCTGCAAGGAGAATGAATTGAGACCAGGACCATGAAGACGGGAGAAGGTTGTATTGAAGTGGGAAATTATATAGCCCTTGAAATGATCCCATCAAGATGTAGAGGAGTAAGACACAAGATAAACAAGGAAATTGCCTCTATTAGTTCTAGTAGGATGGTATGGTGAGAAGAGTGCTGAATATGGGACCAAAGGACACAGAAGACATGAGACTGAATCCTGACTCTTCCTGTTGATACCTGTGTAACCTTGAGCTAGTCATTTAATCTCTTTGAACCTCAGTTTCCACATCTATAATGAACCCCATAGCCTTTGCCTGCAACTGATCCTGTTTGGGAGTGGGGGTGGGATAGTATATGAGGCTCTCTGGGGATAGGGAGACCCTGGAAGTCTTAGGCTCTAGGTTTTGGGATAGAATCTAAACATCAGGAAATTTTAAGATTTATGAGGGTTGGAGTGCTTTAGGTTTGGAGGATTGTGCAGTCCTCCCTCCTTTTGCTCTGTCCCTGTCACCTCCTTTCTGTCTCCTTGGTGGTCCTGTTGTGAGTTAAAGCTTATATTTCGGATTATTGTGCTATAAAGAATGACAAGCAGGATGATTTCAGAAAAAAAAACTGGAAAGACTTAACATGAACTGATACAAAGTGAAGTGAGCAGAACCAGGAGAACATTGTACAGAGTAACAGCAATATTGTATGATGAAGAACTGTGAATGACTTAGTTATTCTCAGCAATACCATGATCAAAGGCAATCTCAAAGGACTCATGATGAAAAATGCCATTCACCTCCAGAGAAAGAGATGTCATCCGAATACAGACTGAAGCATGCTATTTTTCATTTTCTTTTTTTATTTGTTTAAGTTTTCTTGCACAAAATGGCTAATATGGAAATGTTTTACGTGATTGCACATGTATAATCTATATCAGATTGCTTACTGTCTCAAGGAGGGGAGGGAAGAGAGGGGTAGAATTTAGAACTCAAAACTTAAAAAAATGTTAAAAATAGTTTTTACATGTAACTGGGGGGAAAATAAAAACAATTTTTAAAAAGGCTATGTTCAGGGTTTGGAATGAAGTTTTCTTGGTGAAGATGTTAGCACCTAAACCTAGAGGAAGCTATTTAATAGCCTCCCATATGCACTAAACTCTCCAATGAATAGTCCTTAAGGGATAAATTATTTAAATCTCACCAGCTTTTAATTAGTAAGATCCTTCTGGCTGATGCCTCTGTCTGAGTTATTAACGTCATTAGCATTAGAAAACATGCTTGTCAAATTCCCAAATGCACTGAATGACAGTCAGGATCCAAAAACTTAACAGGTTAGAAAAGAAGGCTGAACTAAATATACTGAATAAACTAAATGTACTAAATAAACTAAATATACTGAAATGTAATGGGGATAAATTTAAAATTCTGTGCTTGGGATAAAAAAAATAACTTTGCACAATTACAAAGAACAAGATTAGCTCTAAGGAAGAGCTATGAGAAAACACATTCCTGAACTCTGTAGAAGTGAGGACATTGCACATGTAAGACTTTTTTCAATGTATTGATCAATTTTACTTTTTTTCTTTTCTTCCTTTTTTTTCTTTAAAAAGATAATTCTTTGCTCTAAAGGATAGCTCTCTGAAAGAAAAGAGGTGGAGGAAAACAGGAAAATTTAGGTTGATATAAAAATAAAAGATTTCAATAATTAAAAAATCTTTATGAGTCCAAGATGAAGGAAGCATGGCTATATAGTAATTACTATGAAATAGATCTAGGAATTTTTGTGGACCACAACTCAATAAGTCAAGTGTGATATAACTACTCTAAAAATATAGTGGGCAATTTGTGTCTCCACAGCAAGGGCAGTTATATATCCCTTCAGAGGTCTAGGGATACTCCTGAGGGGCTGGGGTATCTCTTTGCTACTCTGTCATAGGCTTGGTCCCCCATTCTGGATATATTCCTCCCCTGCTAACTTCTGTTGACATATCCCAGTTCTATTAACCAATTAATATCAATTAGCTTTTATAAATGGAATATATAACAAGAACAGAAGTATAAACATTTCCTCATGGGACATACTCTACCCTATACCACCTTGGTCTCTAGAGAGAGTGAGCTCAGATTAAATGTATTTTCTACATAGCAATGATCGTACCAAGTTTCACATCCAAATGCTTCATTGCTGCTGGATGAATCCTCTCAGCTTCTGAGAGATTGGGCCTCGAGGGTCACTCCTCAATTTGTTGATTGATTGACTAATCCTTCATCAAATGAGGTACACAGAAGCTGCTAAAGCTGTGAGAGCAGATGGTATGGGGTGTAGTATAGGCTAGGGCTCAGTCAAGGCCCCATTGTTCTCTATTCTTGCTCTCTATTGATGTGTCCAAAGACCCAGGGGGAAGATTGATATTGTCAGAAAGACCCTGCAGAGGGATTTCTGCATACCTGAACTGGATGACCTTTAATTTCTATTTAGTAAGCTCCTCAAAGGTACAAAACACTGTGCTAGGCACCAGGGGAGATACAACAATCAAGTCAGACATGATGCTTGTCCTTATGAACTTCATTATTCAACATACCTCCAAGGTTTATGGGAACTAGTGAAATATACTGCAGTTCTGTGACATTCTGAGGTTTCTGCCACTGTTGGAGATGCCTCTACTATGGTTCTTAGGATCTTCCCCAGGCAACACTTCTTGGTCTCCAAGCCAATATCTCTGAGCCCCAGAGAAAACTGGTATAGGAACCATTCCCACAAGTGGGTTCAGGAGACCCAGTGGCAGCCCCGGGTCCTTATTTCTAGCCAAACTTGTGTCTACTCATTGTCCCTAAAGATGATATGCACATTCCTGCCTGTTTATCCCTATTCTCACTATCTTCCTAGCCTAGAATTCCATCCCATCTCTCCCAACCCACTTCTATCCTCTCCAATTAATTAAATCTCACTTTGTAATTTTTTTTTGGTTAAAGGCCCAGTTAAAGTCCTCTGCCTCTCTGTCCTTCCCCAGCAACCTAGGATGGCTACTACCTCTGAATTCCTGCAAATTCCTACTTCCCATCTAACCTACTCCTTTATCACTTAGCTTATTCTATTTTTTATTATTACTCTTTTTAGAAATCTGTCCTAGATCCCCACTTAGACTTTAAGTCCTTTGAAAGCAGGGACTATATATACCATACTAATGTATCTCCAATAACTATCAAAAAGCCATACACACTGAAGCCCTCAATAAAATTTTCCCTTTCTCAAAGGGTAGTATTTAATGAAATATTGTGAGTGTTTTTTTTGAACTTTCACTGAGAAGAGGTATGGTATGGAA
Source organism: Vombatus ursinus (assembly GCF_900497805.2). Taxonomy (NCBI): domain Eukaryota; kingdom Metazoa; phylum Chordata; class Mammalia; order Diprotodontia; family Vombatidae; genus Vombatus; species Vombatus ursinus. The sequence goes on along the minus strand of NW_020954953.1, from coordinate 22,200,963 downwards.
TGAGAGCTTCCCTCAAAACCAGGATAAATCCAGATTCAAGTGCCACCTCTGAAATATGCTGGTTATGTGATTCTAGGCAAGTCACAAACTCAGTTTTCTCAACAACTCTCCAAGATTAGAAGTTCCAGGCAAGGTTCTAACCTCCTTCGGTGAAGGGATTTCCTCACCTTAAGTTCCTTATAACAACGAAAGTACAGGTCTAGTCCCTATCTTTAATTTTTCTAGCCCCTCAGCAATCATCCATGGGTTTTCAAATATGATATCTAGTAGCACTGAGAAGCCTTTGACCACCATCTCCTTCCATTCATTAGCAATAAGAAGTGATATGTGTGTGTATACATATATGTGTATATATATATTATATATGTATGTTACCCTTTAGATTGTTTCATCTAATCCTCACAATAATCTTGTGAGGCAAGACCTATAGGTTTTATCCTCACTTCACAGATGAACAAACTGAGGGTCAGAGGTCAAGTGACATGGCCATGGTCATGGAACCATTAAGGATCGAAGCTTGTGCCTTGATTCCTAATCTTTCCATACTCTAGTTTTAGTATTGATTTCCCTACAATACATTGTCTCTTTGATGACATGCCTGCCAACAGACAAGAAAACCATCAGAGCTTTCATAGAGCCAGATGGTTTAAGTCATCTATCAGCAATTCTTTCCTTTGTCCTGCTTGGCTCCCTGCCGTCTTATCATATGCATTACTTGGTCCATCTTTTGGAAAAACAGCACATCCCTTTATCAAATGTCTTTGCATTTTGTTCCTCATCTTTTGCTTTTCGGTTTTCTTTGGCTCAGTTTCCCACAACCATTTGTTAATAAATACACTTCTGGAAAAAGTAAGTATGCTGATGAGAAAATCTCTACTGTGGAGGTTTGCTTTTAGTTACATGATGCAAGTGCTGCTGTCCCTTGAGAGCCATGAAGTCATGGTACGTTCTTTGGTTACAGGCAGTCAAGCTCAGAAATCTCTTCAGGGAAATTTAAGTGAAAATCTATCACATCTCAGTGTCTATATTTACCTGAGTTGGTTATAGAAGTGGGCATAACCTAGCCAGGTCAGTGGCCTGGGCTGGGACTCAGATGCTTGCCTCTGTGGGTAGTATTGTGTCTTTGGGAGCTAAGCAAGGACAAGATGGAAGCATATTCTTCTCAGACTCTGGCATCATCACTGCCTAACTCTTTTTCTCAGGCAGGGATTCCAGCAGAGAGATGTCTGACAGGCATCCTGACAATGTTATATTAAATCAGATTTGTGACTTTGGGCAACATTTAATATCCCTGGGCCTCAGTTTCCACATCTCTAAAATAAGGGTACTAAATTATTTGGATCATAGATATAGAGTTACAAGGGGCCTTACAGGCCATTTGGTCTAATTCCTTCCCAGTCTTACAGATGAAAAAGTTGAGATACAGAGAATTTCAGTGATTTACCCAGGGTTATACAGGTATTATATGGATGAGCCAGGATTGGAACCTAGGTGGTTTGATTTCAAACCCAGTACTCTTTTCCCTACACCTATAGCTCTAAACACATGAGGCTATGACTTCTGTGGGACTCAGGTTCCTCATTTATAAAAAGAACAGGTTGAACTGGATGACCTTATAAGAGCCTTTCTAGTTCAACAAATGTGATCCTAAGATTATATGCCTAATTGTGTCCTCCTAACTAAAGGAATTATGTGCTTTTATTAAAGGAGTCATTTTTACATAGTTGTGAAATTATACTCATGATAGCTTAAAGCTTCAAAAACTAACCATACTTTCCAGGGCAGGTGTGGCTACCATGTACAATCTGGACTGCTGCACAAAGCAGCAGGTCCAGACTTGGACAGCCAAAAGAGGGTCCAAAGTGGCTACATATGGTGCTGCTTTGGGGGACCCAAATTTTGAAGTAGTGGTGCTGACAATCCCTTGATGAGGAGGGAAATCCTTTAGCCCTTAACCCAATTTCCAGCAGCAAGAAGTTATTGGCAGAAAACAATGCTATTTCACTTGCCTAGAGTGCCCTACTCCTTTCAGTTGAGGGAGGACCTTTCTTACAAGGCCAAGTTGAAATCCCACTCCCCCTGTGATGCAGTCCTCAGGGATCACAGTATTTTTTTAGATTCCTGGAGCATCTTCTTTCTGCATCACACACTTGATATTTAACATAGGTGCCTTGTGGTGTTAGTCATCTTTTGAGATATATATCCTATTTCCCCAATCAAACTTATGATCCTGCAGAGCAGGAACCAATTTTTATTTATCTCTGTATCCCCAATTCAATTCATTAAATTATTATTAAACATTTAACTATATGCAAAGTAGAATCAATGCTTTTGAATTATGGTGCTACAGAAGACTTTTGAGAGTTCCTTGGACAGCAAGGAGATCAAATCAATGTCAATGCTTAAAGAAATTAACTCTGACTATTCATTGGAAGGATAAATCCTGAAGTTGAAGCACTTTGGCCACATAATGAGAAGATGAGGGTCATCTCCAGTCATCCTGATCTATATCTTGCCACTGGACTCAGATAGCTGCAGAGGAGAAAGTGAGGCTGGTGACTTTGCACAGACCTTCCTCACTTAAATCCATTTCATGTACAAGTCATGGTATCACCTTCCTGATGTCCTGGTCCTCTTCAAGAAGAAGGACAAGCAACAAGAAGACGGGACTCATTGGGAAAGACCCTAATGTTGGGAAAGATTGAGGGCAAAAGGAAAAGGGCAAGGCAGAGGAATAGTGTCATGGAAGCAATGAACATGAGCTTGGACAGACTTTGGGAGACAGTAGTGGATAGAGGGACCTGGTGTGCTATGGTCCATGGGGTCACAAAGAATCGGACATGACTGAAAGACTGAACAACAACAATGGCAACAACAACAACATGTGCAACGTACCATACTAAGCATTGGGCACACAAAGACATACACCAGTATTTGCTTTCTGCAGGAGGAAAATGACCTATACACAAATAATTCATTACAAAGTATACACAAAAGAGGGGAGGGAGGGAATAAGCATTTATATAGTGTCTACTATGTACCAAGCACTGTGCTAAACACTGTATAAGCATCATCTCATTTGATTCAACAATCCTGTGAGGTACTGTTATTATCCTCATTTTACAGTCAAGGAAACTGAGGCTTAAGAGACTTGCCCAGGACCATGCAGCTAATAAGTGTCTGAAGCTGGATTTGCACTCAAACATTCCTAATTCCAGGCCTAGCACTCAATCCAGTGATCCATCTAACGGAATTCAAAGTGATTTCTGGAGTAAGAAAGAACATGGGAGATCAGGAAAGTTCTGTGCGGCCCCTTCTCCATCCCCACCTGTGGTGACTGCCTACATATGTGTTGGCCTTGATATACCTCACACTGGACCTCAAGTCTCTCTGGCTGCCACCTCTTGCATTACTTTCCCTGACCATAGGTGATTTGTGTTGAATAGCAATCCTGAAATGGATATTTCCAATTATGGTGGCTGCCTCATGGACTAAAGAGGTCTGAAGTCATTGAAAGGTCAGGTGACTGGCATAGCAGCCAAGATTCATGGAAGAGAAGATGACCTCTTATGGGAAGATGAGCCAAGCACTGACTTACCAGAAAATATGGATCTTGAGTTAGTTGTTTGAATAATGTGGCATCAAGATGAAAGTGAAATGGCTATTCAACAGAATGTTTCATGTTTTAAATATCAATCTTCTGGGAGAATTTGATAGGAGTTATTATTTTATGCTTTCAGTATTTGCCAACACATGCTAATGATTTTATTTTTGAGCTTGCCTTTTATGTTGAGGGAAATAAATAGCTGTCCTATACCCAACCTACTTTGTACATTGAGTACATTTCCAGAAGGTATTCTATTCATCCCTTTGGAGGAGACTCTACATGTGAGTTATTCCTAATCTTTGCTTTATACATTTTCTCTAAAGTTGTACTCTAGGCCAGCTAATTTGTTATGTCTATATGACATAAATAATTTCCTACTGTGCTATGTTAAAAGCCCAAGTGTTCTCTCCATCTCTCACCTGCTAGATCTCATGCACTGTACTGAGTGCTGGGGAAACCAAGACATAGATGAAACATTCTCTGCCCTCACTTAAGTGGCACAGGGAATAGAGCACAAGAACTAGAGCCAGGAAATCTAGAGTTAAATTCCAGTTTCAGACACTTACTAGCTGTGTGACCCTAGGAAAGTCACTTACCCTCTGCCTGCCTCAGTTTCCTGAGGGAAACTATAAAATAGGGACAATAACAGCACTTACCTCCTAGGGTTGTTGTGAGACTCAAATGAGATAACATTTGTAAAGGGCTTAGCACATTGCCTGGTGCTTAGCAAACCCTTGTTTCCCTCCTCAAAGAACTTACATTCTCTAAGGGAGACAACATATATACATATAAGAAAATATAAACTATGAGACATTCAATGGGCCTATGATTTTTATTGGTATTAGAAACTTTAGGGTTAGGAAACTCCCTCAACCAATAATTTATCTACCACCTAAAGTCTTAAAAATTGCCTAGAATAGTGAAAGAATAAGTGACTTGCACAGGGTTATACAGCCTATGTATGTATATACATATATATATATATGTATGTATGTGTATATATATATATGTGAGAGGTGAGTCTTGAACATAAGTTTTCCCAGATTTGTAGCTCTCCCTATCCTATATACCATGCTAGTTTTCTGTATGCTATGCTTTTATACCATGCTTGGGTCCTATATACTATCCTGTATAGCATACTTTCATACAAAATAAATACAAGTTAATTTTTTGGGCAAAAACACTAGGATTGTGGTGGGGGGAGTGGTATTAGGAAAGAACTCATGAATGATGGCTATCTTCATACCCAGTCCAAAATTTATTATTTAAAGCCTTGTTTTGCATCTAATTCCCAGATCTGTTTTTGGTCATGCCATTCTAGTTCCAGTCTGTACCTTTTTTCATCATTCACATCACACCCGTTGACAGCTCAACAAGCATGAGGCAAATCACAAAGCCGGGGCCACCATGATTTAATTAACTATTTTGGCTGAAAAACTACACTTTGAAGTCCAGGCTGAATATTCAAAATGAAATGTTTTCACAAAATATTTCACTGGGTGGATCCCTTATGAAGACTGTTACACATACTCATATGTACCAGTTTCTTCTTTCTCCAAGCTTTACCATCACATAGCTTAGAGGTAAAGATTAATCTGCTTAAAGCATTAAATATATGGGATGTCCCAAAAGTCTCAAATATAAGACCCTGTGTAAATATGTGAGCTTCCTCCAGGTTTCCTTGGCCAATCTCATGGCACCCTCAGGAAGAATTGGCTCAGCAAGAGGGACTCTTGTTCATTAGCTTAAGAGCTACAGTACTAGTTCTGTCCTTGATTGACTTTGTTGCTTCAATGGACTTTTCTGTACTACTACACCATACTCCAAATGATTATGATAAGGAAAAAATAACACAACAGCTTACAAAGGTGCTCTTGAAATGCTTATAAAGTGCTATGAGACTAACCATAGAAACCTTCTCTGTAAGATTCCACTTATCATTTTAGGTCAATTCAGTCTCTGCAACCAGAAGAGTTCATTATGGACATTTGCAAAATAATACCATGTATATTAGACCATGAGGGATTTAACATTCATATATTCAGTTTTCAAACAGAGGAAGACAAAATGAAAACCTCATCAATAAGCTGCTGTTCTTGCATGTGCACAAGCCAACTTTCAACTATGAATAACTCAATATTTGGCAAACCCTGCTACATATAACTGATTTCATAGGGACAGCTAACTATGAATACAACCTAATTAAATGCACTTTCTTGGACCAAGAGATGTGTTGAAAGACAAAAGTTAATGAATTTAGCAGCTAAAATTTGTACAAGGCAACTTGGTATAAGGGATCTATAATAAATTTGAAGTACATGGCCCCTGTTGCAGCAGATCCATTACATATGTCCTTCTTTACTGTTTATAGTCATTTATGTGTCTTCCTGGACCATAAGTTCAATCAATCAATCAACCAACAATTATTTAGTAAGTACCTACTATGTACCAGACACTGTGCTAAGTGCTAGGAGTACAAAGATAAAAATCAGATAGTCTCTACCCTCAAGAATTAGCATTTTGTTTGAGGAGATAGCATGTATACAGATAAATACATACAAAATAAATTCAAGTAGTTGGATTCAGGTTACTAAGGGTTTTAAAAGCCCAAACAGAAGAGTCTGTAGTTGATCCCATAGTTAATAGGAAGCTATTAGAATTGATTGAGCAAGGAAGTGACATGGTCAGACCTGTGCTTTCAGAATATTACTTTGGCAACTTTAGGGAAGATGGGTTAGAGAGAGGAGAGACCAATAAGGAAGAGGCTATTGCAATAGTTCAGTTGAGAGGTGATGAGACCCTAAGATGGCTGCGACTGGAGAGATGTGAGAGGTGTTGGGGTCGAACACTCAACAAGTTTTGGTGATCGACTGGGTATGTCTAGAGAGGAGAGTGAGGAGAAGAAGATGACTGTGAGGTTGCAAGCTGAGTGATTGGAAGGGTGGTGGTTCCCTCAGCGGGATCAAGGAAGTGTGGAAGAGGGGTTGGATTTGGCGAAAGAAGATAGGACTTCTGTTTTGGTCACGTTGTGTTAGAAATGTCTATGAGAAATCTAGTTTGGTGACGTGGGATTGGGCCTCATTTCGTAAGGGCAGGGATCATATCCTAACTAAACTTTGTATCTCAACCAGAATCCAACATAGTTCTACAGTGAATGTTTAAAACATTCTTCTTGACTAAAATTAATGCACTAATTCTCCTTTCTTTTTGGGGGGGGGCAGGAGTAACAGATGCTTTCCGGTATGTGGGTTTTCTTTTGTGAGCCTTAGGCCTGACTCCCAGTGTCTGGTTCCACCTCAAGCACTGTTTTATGAAATTAGAATGGTGGATGAATGAAGAGTAATCCTGGGCAACTAGAAATTAAGTAGACCTTTCTCTGCAAGATGAAGAGGTTGGGATGTATGACCTCTAAGATTTTTTTCTATTTCTTCATCTATAATCCTATGATTCTCCTTTCTGGCATACCCAACCTCAGTGCATTGAACACATGTAAAACCCACAAGCAAATAAAAAACCCCAAAGGTGTTGAACTCAATGGCCCTCAAGGTCCCTTTCAGTTCTAAATATATAATGCTATAATTATCTGATCTTGGAAATGATAACCACATTCAGGATGTGTCTATATCTACATACACACATACGTGAAAAGTCATTTGTATTAACTCAATCTAAAAACTGTTTTATTTTAGCCCCTACTCATCTGAATAATTTTTTAAAAAATTCTTAAATGGTTATTTGGAAAAGTCATAGGTAAAGCTTTAAACACAAGGATCTTTAATGAATCCAGCTATAAAAAAATCATCTTCACTGGATTAATCACTATAAATACTTTTGAAAAATTAATATTACTCTGTGAAGTGATTCACTGTCATCAAGTGTCTCTTGTGCTTGGATCATCCTTATTGGCTAGCTCTGAGAAAGCTGTACTAAGCTCCGTTGAGTACCACCCACCCTAACATGCATTACCTCAGTGCAAGTAAATGAAATAATTATTTGGGTATGTGTCCCTTAAGGACTGCCTGGAGTTTGAGCCTAGGAGCCTTCAGTTTAGCATGTTCAAGTACATTTTTGTCCCTAATTAAGTTGATTCTTTCACTAGAGCCTTGAGAAGTCCCTTAGCACAAATCTAACCTCTCCGGCTTTCTCTTTCTCTGCAGGTGCGTTTGATTTGAAACGAATTAGGATTACTCTTTTTTTCTCCTTGGCTCCCTAAACTCAAATCACAAAGTCTTAAGTGAAACTCAGTGCTAACCTTTAGAGATGAAATAAAAATAGAAGACATTTGGGGAAGGACCTCTAAAATATTATCTCATCTTGTTTTGTTTCCTTCATTAGAAAGTGAACTCACTAGGGGCGCAGGGACTGTTTCATTTTTGGCTTTCTATCACTGAGAACAGTGCCTGGCATGTAGTTGACACTTGACAAATATTTGTTGATTGATTGATTAATCAGATCCACAATGGAGGACACATTTATTTCCAAATATATCCCTCCCTACTCTCCTACTCATCTATCCTTTTCTTATAACAAAGATTTTTAAAAAGTAAAAATTTTTAGAAAAGGTGAGGTTAATCAGTAGATACAATTGTATCTGACTGCAGGCAACATTCCCCACCCACAGTCCCCTAGCTTGGTGATGCAAAGCACTGGGCCTGGAGTCATGAAGACCTGAGCTCAAATCTGGTCTGAGACACTTACTAGCCATGTAACTCTGGGCAAGTCCCCTCTTTTTGTCTCAGTTTCCTCAACTATAAAATGGGGATAATAATCATACCTACTTTGCAAGATTATTGTGAGGATTGAATGAGATAATATAGGTGGTAAAGTGGATAAAGTACTGGGCCTGGAGTCAGGAAGGTCTGAATTCAAATTTGACCTCAGACGCTTACTAGCCATGTGATCCTGAGCAAGTCACTTAACCCTGTTTGCCTCAATTTCCTCATCTATAAAATAAACTAGAGAAGGAAATTGCAAACCGCTTCAATATCTTTGCCAAGAAAACCCCAAATGGGATCACAATGAGTTGGACATAACTGAAAATGACTGAACAACATAGTAGGCTCCTAATAAATCTTTATTTCTTTCCTCCTTCCTTTCCTACTTCTTGAATGAAAGAGAAGTGGTATATTTTCCCAACTCTTCTCCAGAGCCTAGCTTGGCCATCATCATAACATGGCTTCATTTTATTGCACTTTCAATTTACATTGTTGTAGTCATTGAGTATATTGTTTTTCTGGCTCTGCTTACTTCATTCTGCATCAGATCATCAGTCTTTCCATGTTTCTCCATGTTCATTGTTTCTTATGGTGTAGTAATACCTCATCACATTCATTGACCACAATTTTTCAGCCATTACTCAGTTGAGGAGCATCTACTTTGTTTTCAGTTCTTTTGCCATAATGAGTGAGGCTACTTGTTTTAGCTTATATGGGACCTTTCTTTCTGCCTTTGTCCTCCTTAGAATGCATAGCTAGCAGTAGGATCTCTTGGACAAAAAGTGGTTAAAAAGTGATTAAACCCAAAAACCCCAGCTTCTGGGATAAGAACTCACTCTTTGACAAAAACTTCTGGGAAAACTGGAAAAAAGTATGGCAGAAACTAGGCATAGATCAAAATCTTACACCATATACCAAAATAAAGTCAAAATGGGTCCATGATTTAGATATAAAGGCTGATACTCTAAGCAAACTGGGAGAGCAAGGAGTAGTTTACCTATCAGATTTATGGAGAATAGAAAAATTCTTGACCAAACAGGGAATAGAGAACACTATGAAATGCAAAATGGATAACTTTGATTACATTCAATTGAAAAGTTCTTGCACAAACAAAGCCAATGCAACCAAGATTAGAAGGAAAGTAGAAAATTGGGAAAGAATTTTTACAACCAGTCTCTCTGATAAGGGCCTCATCTCTAAATATATAGAGAATTAAGTCAAATTTATAAGAATACACGTCATTCCCTAATTGATAAATGGTCAAAGGATATGAGCAGGCAGTTCTCAGATGAAGAAATTAAAGCCATTTATAGTCATATGAAAAAATGCTCTAAATCATGCAAATCAAAACAACTCTGAGGTACCACATCACACCTATCAGATTGACCAACACGACAAAACAGGAAAATGATAAATGTTGGGGAAGATGTGGGAAAATTGGAACACTGAAATATTGTTGGTGGAGTTGTGAAATGATCCAACCATTTTGGAGAGCAATCAGGAACTGTGCAGAAAGGGCTAAAAAAATGTGCACACCCTTTGACCCAACAATAGCACTTCTAGGGTTATATCCCAAAGAGATCATCCAAATGGGAAAAGGACCCACATGTACAAAAATGTTTATAGCAGCTCTTTTTGTGGTGGCAAAGAACTGGAAATTGAGAGGATGCCAATCAATTGGGGAATGGCTGAACAAGTTGTGGTATATGAATGTGATGGAATACTATTGTACTATAAGAAATGATTAACAGGTTGACTTCAGAAAAACCTGGAAAGACTTGTATGATCTGATGCTAAGTGAAGTGAGCAGAACCAGGAGAATGTTGTATAGAGTAACAGCTATGTTGTGTGATGACTAATATTGATAGACTTAACCCTTTCCAGCAATACAAAGATCTAAGACATCTCCAAAGGCCTCATGATGGCAAATGCTATCCACATCCAAAGAAAGAACTACGGAGTTTGAAGGCAGATTGAAGCACACTGCTATTTTTTTTCTTCTATCGTGTTTTGTTTCCTCTTTCTGGTGGTTCCTCCTATTGTTCTAATTCTTCCTTACAACACCACTAATGTGAAAACATGTTTAATAGGAATGTATATGTATAGCCTATATCAGATTGCATGCCATCTTGGGAAGGGAGGAGAGGAAAGAAGGGGAGAAAAATTTAAAACTCAAAAACTTATGAAATTGGTTGTTGATAAATCAAAATAAATCAATAAAAAAAACACAATTCCAAATTGATTTCCTGAATGATTGAACTGATTTACAACTCCACCTACAGTATATTGGTATGTCTGATGTATGGGTGTGGACTAGCACCTCTGGTGCGAGGGCTTGCTTGGCCCTTTTCAGGGCTGCTCATCCTCCTTTAGTGTCTACCTTTACCCACCTCTCACCTGTGGCTCTAAGAAGCTGTAGTAAGTACAGCGGCCACACACCAGTAAACTGTCTCAGCAGATGGGCTAAACCAGATTGAGAATAACCAATAGGCCTCAAATCCATCAGTGGATTAGGCGGATGTCTACCTCAATCATGTGAAGATTTCCCCCTGCAGAATGCATAGAAAAGAACATTTTTTTCTAATGTCCCTCCATGAAGGTGGCTGAAGCAAGCTCTGTGGAGCATTTAGATCTTGGTCAAACATCAAAAATGCCGAGGTCATCCACTGCACCTTGAGCCATCACCAGTCATCCTGACTTTTGTCTTGTCGCTGGACTTTGATGACTCTGGAAGAGAGAGTGAGGCTGATGACTTTGTGCAGCTCTGCCTCACTGAAATGCAATTCAGGCAAGTTAAGATATCACCCTGTGATATCATTGATCATCTTCAAAATGACAAAGGACGAATAACATTGGTGTGCCTATATTCTAGCAAGTCCTCCAACACTACGGACATCTTTTGTCATCCTTACCAATTTGCTGGATGGGAAGTGAAATTTTAGAATTGTTTTGATTTGCATTTCTCTCATTACTAAGTGATTTGGAGCAATCTTTCGTATGATGGTTAATAATTTAAAATTCTTCTTTAGATAATAGCTTCTTCACATCTTTTGAACATTTATCAGGGAATGACTTGGTCTTATATATTTAGGTTAATTTCATATATGTGTGTGTATATGTATACATACTTGTGTGTGCATATATATATATATATATATACACATACACATACATACATCAGAACCTTATTAGACATTTTTGAGGCAAATATATTTTTTTCCCAATTGATACTTTCACTTCTGTCCTTTCTTTTGTAATCTCAGTTAAGGATTCTTCTCCTTACTATCATGTGAAAGGTATTTCTGTCCATTTCCTCCTATTTATAAAACTGACATGAACTTTTATATTTATGATACGTATCCATTTGGGCCTTATTATGTCATAAAATGAAATACATTGATCTAAATCTATATTTCTCCAAACTACTTTGCAGTTTTCTCAGCAGTCTTTGTTAAATAGGGATTTTTTTTCATTCATTCAACAATATTAATTAAGTACCTACTATGTGCTAGACCCTATACTAGATATTGGAGATACTGAGATATAAATGAAATATTTCCTACTCTCAAGGAGAAAAACAACATATACATAAAAATTCTGCTGGGAGAAAACAACATATACAAAGAATATTAAGTATAAGTAGTTTTTGTTCTTGAGTTTATGGGATGCTTGATTATTGAGGTCTGCTTATTGCTACTTGTCCCACTGATCCATTTTTCTATTTTATTTTAACCATTTGGAAATATTTTTGATATTTGCTATTTTATAAAATAATTTGGAGTTCTAAAAATGCTATTCCCACTTCATTCTTTTTTATCATTTCACTTGAAATTCTAAACCCACTCTTCCTCTAAATGAATTTTGTTACTATTTTTTCTAGCTCCATAAAGTAATTTTTTGACAGCTAAATTAGAATAGCTCTAAATCTGTAAATTAATTAAGGCAGTATCTGGGTTGTTTTTGAAATGATTAATTATGTTTATTGTTTTTCTAAAATTGAGCATTCTTGCATTCTTGGTATAAATTTTAACTTGGCCATAATCAATAATCTTTTGGATAGCTTGGAATTATTGTTGCTCATTGCATTATTCAGTCATCTAGTTCAACCCCCTTTCCCTATGGAACATTTATCAACTGCCCCACCCCTAAACATAAGGATTTACTACTGCCCCCCGCCTTGGCCTTTCCCACTTCCCTACACACCCTTCTGGCTACCTTTTTGTAACTTTTCCTCCCCTCTTCAAGGACAATATTTTTGTTCCTGATTTTTTTTGGGGGGAGAGGGTCGAGACTTGTGTTTTTGTCTGCTGTGGAACTTGAAGTGTGGAAACTCTCTTCACCAATGTAGACGGTCAACTGTCTATAACTTAGAGGATTATGGAGTTGTCAAGGGCGTTGAAGGATTAAGTGACTACTTCATGGACACTCATAAGCAAGAATTGAACTTAGATCTTCTTGTATACCTGATCAGCTCATATAGAATTTTATCTACTAACCCAAGCTACTTCTCTAATCTGTTTTTTCTGTATTTACAAGGCTATAGGGTTGAAAGCAAATGAGCAATGTTTCTCTCTTCTCTGATCTCTCTCCCAGCCTGGACTGTTTCTTTACTACTACATTATCTCTTAGGGCAAATCGTCCTGATGTTAGCAGAATAAATTAACCATTATCTATAACCATCAGAATCAGGTCCTTAACATGGGATCCAGTCCTTTCCTATAAAATGTTTCATCAAACCTTTTTTTCTTTTTCTTCCAAGCCAGGTGTCCTACCGGTATTGAGGAAGTTTTCTGACAGAAGCTTCTCAGTTGGCTCACTGTGAGACCTTTCCACCCTGCCTTTTCCCTACATTCTTTGTGGTTCCTTAGAGATACACATGCGGAGATGGGTAAAAAGGCAACTGAAGCCAAACACCAGAGGGCATTCTGGAAACACTTTCTTCAAGAAGCATGACATGGGGCCAAAGGCAGTCACTTAGGTAAGCTCTAGCTCCAGGCAGACAGACTGACCTCAATAACACAGTGCATCAAACAACTAAGTACCATACAAAATGTTGACTACAGAGCGGCAGCCTTAGCTTTAGGGAGTTTGCCCTGTCTTCCTGAAAGGATTGTCTGCCCTTTTGAAGGGGAGAGCTTCATTCCTCACTGGAACCTCGCTGTATCTGCTTATCATTTCTGTCTCATAGCATCATGGAATCATAGGCTCCTGGAGTTGAAAGGGAATGAGAAGAGGTCATCTATTTCAACTAACTGTACCTGAAAAAGAAATCCCCTCTCCAACCTCACTCATAAAATGGTCATGCAAATTCTGCCTAAAGACCCCTAGGGATGGGGAACCCAGGTTCTCTTGAGGCAGCTCAGGATCAGGGCTATGGTGGGGTCAGTGGCTTCTCCTAATAACCCCTAGGGTATGCCAGAAGACCTTCTCTGCTGCTACCTGACAAAGCAAAAATGATATATTATCTAGCTAGCAGGTCACAATTTGGCCAGCAATTAGCTGGGGGAAAAAATTCTGGAGTCTTAGTTGTGGAGTTGCCAGTACAGTTTGGAAGCTTTGTGAAAATCTCCAGGTGTTCTTGAGCCTTACAGTGTTGAAATCATCACAGGGTGTTTAAGGGGAACCCAAGGTTCTGCAAGCTGCCAAAGGCATGTTGCACCTATTCTTAGGATGAGTCAGAGAAGAACATGTGAGGCAGTGTTGATGGGTAATTTGGACCCAGGGAACAATCAAAAGAATTTCCAAGAAGCACATGCCAGTTTTCTCCACGGCACATTAACCTTTAGAAAGATTCATCTATAGGTCAAAAAAAAGTCAAACATGAACTGTATCTAGGAGCAAGTTGCTTGGGGTAAGTTGCTAGACACCTGAGAAGTAGATGTCTTTCACAGTTGTGAATTCAATGCACACTTAATGAAAGAGACTCCCAAAGGTTCCAATCTGAATCATCTTGAGCAATAGGTGATTTAAGTCTCTTAGACTCAGAAAACTGAAATAGAAGTTTCTTCTCCTGCAGGCCACTAGACTTGGAATTGTGAAGACCTAGGTTTAAATTTTGCCTCATTCAGAGTGACTGTGACTCTGATTAAGTCATTTGACCTCTCTGAGACTCAGTTTCCTCATTTGAAAATAAAGGGGTTGGATTTGATGGCCTCTAAGGTAACTTCTAGTCCTCAGTCTATGATCCTAGGTTCTCTGTAGCTAGAGGCTCAGAGATATATGCTTTCTGAGTTAAAACTAACTCAGCTGCTCAAATTGTTTCAACATCTTCCCATCCCTAGTTCCATCCCACTGCCCTGGTACTTACTTATATAGTGCCGATAGTCTATCATGAGGTGAACAAATGTAAGCCCAAATCAGCCAGATTGGTACCAATTTTCATCAATGTGAAATCCAATGCGTGGAGAGAAGTTGGAAAAGCAATTGTAGAAATAGAGAAAGGAAGTCTCTACCAGATCAGGAGTCAAAACAGAGTGAGTGCTAGGAGAGCTGACGATTTGTCCACCTCAACCTGATTGTCTAAAGCTTCTGCATTTTTATAGCATCTCCTTGCATATTTTATGGTAGATAGTGTCCCAATAGATACTATTGGGAGACACCCTGTTTTCCAGAGCTAAGGCCCAGCAAGCAAGCTGTGCCCTGAGCTCGGCATAACACCATCCTTTGCACTTACCCTCTGGATCACCTCAGCCACAGTAAAATCCCAGAATCGTTTCATATAATTATTGTATTACTTGACCAGAGCCAGGTGTTCTGTGAGCTCAGACAAGTACTTGCTGAATCCATGTTCTGGTCACGAAGCCCTCCTATGAATCAAACTTGTCTCATTGTTGCTGTTAGCCCTCATTGTCAGGGCTCAGCTTACTACATAACCTTTGGTATAAGTATTAAGATTTGACCACATTAAAGTAGGTCCCCCTACTGTAAGGGGGGCATGCCATGTGTGTCTAGCTTGCCTCCTTGCTCATAAGCCATTTCCCCCACTTTGAAATTAAACTTCTGTTTGATTCCTGACTCTCCTGTCAGGAGACTGCTCTGTTCCACCCAGATGGCGGGTTCGGTCCAGCTGACAATAGAAAGGCTGAGACCCAGAGAAATTAAAGAATGTCTCAGTGTGGTCTTGGATGGGATACATCAATACCCTTCTCTTGACTCAGTCATGTCTGCCAGGTTAGGGGTTCATATGTAGAGACTGTTCTGTAGACCGTGCTCAGAATCACACCAACTTTAATTTGATTACTGGTACTCTAAATATAAGATTCTTGCCCAATGACCAATGAGTAGACATATTGCAAGAGGAACAGAATCATAACATGCTTAACATTCTTGTTACAAATGAAACCGAAGAAAGAAGGAAATTGCAGCTAAATGGAAAGATGGTGCCCCTTTACTTTTTTTTTTTAACTGGGTTTTTACTGGAGTGTATGTGGGAGGGTTGGACTCCTCTATGCCCTTTCATGTGGCTGTCTTAACCAGAAGTCCTTCAGTCCCCTCATGTTACAGACAAGGAAATTGACACCCAGAGAGGTTAAGTGATTTGCCCAAGGTCAGACCGGTAGTAAACTGCACAGTTGGGATTTGAATCTAGGTCCTCTGACTTAATTTGCTGCATTCTTTCCATTGCACCGTAAGTCAACAAGCATTAATTAAGAGCTTACTATATGCCAGGTACTGTGAGTTTTCTGTCTTTAACATTAAAATATACTGGCATAAAATCATCAACTAAAAGAGAAAAAGTTAAATGTTAAAGAGTTTGATGAAGATGGATTTAAAAAAAAGTTTTAAAGAACAGATTGCAGGAGACATGTTTGCAATTTGTATTTTGGCTCATGGGATCATCGTGTTCCAAGAGAAGACTCATTAGACACAATTTCCACAGTCAACTTGGCACAGCATCTGATGGAGACTCATAATGTTAAACTATCTTGTCTTCCTTCTCTCGAAGAACAGCCCTTTGGTTACAGGGGCCATAAATGTTGTCTTGGATTTCTGCTTCAAGACATTTTTTTCCTAAAAAAAAATAGAATTTATTGAAGCTTTTTGTCTTTGCATTTCTGAATATCTCCCTCTTTCCCCAATATGCACAAATATAACCGTCCTTTTTAACAAAGAAAACCAGTTAAGCAAAAATGTCTGATGTAGAGACCTATGTGACAAGGTATACAAATGTATTGTATATAGCACTTAATATTCTCTTCTAGTGTTCCCTACACCTCTCTACCCCTTGAGGAGGGGGGAATGTTTTATTATCTTGTCTCCCGGACTATCATTGGTTTGGGGTTTTGTTTATTTTTTTTTTTAATCATTCCGAGTTCAGTTTACCTTTAGTGATCTTTTCATTTATATTGTAGCTATTGTGTATAACATTCTTTTGGTTTTACTTAATTTACTCTGCATTTGTTCTTATAAATCTGAATAACTCCCACCTATTTTATTTCATATATACACATATATTCAACATAGGGTGAGTATATGTACACACATGCACACACACACACACACACACATGCATGCACACATGCCTTTTGTTTCTGACTTTGAACTTCTTTGGGTACATTCCTGGTAATGGGATCACTGGTCAAAGAGAGTGGATATTTTAGGCACTTTTGTTTCATGATTTTAAATTTATATCTAGAAGTGTTAGCAGCTGGACCAACTTGTGGTTCTACCAGTACTGTATCAGAGTGCCTGTCTTCTCTCAGCCCCACCAATGTTGATTACTGCCATTTTTTTGAATTATTTTTACCAATTTGCAAAGTAAATGCAACCCTCTGAGTTATTTTAATTTGTTTAATTTAATTTTTTTTTTTTTAGCTAGGCAATGGGGTTAAGTGACTTGCCCAGGGTCGCACAGCTAGTGAGTGTTATGTGTCTGAGGCTGGATTTGAACTCAGGTCCTCCTGAATCCAGGGCCAGTGCTCTATCCACTGCACCACCTAGCTGCCCCTCTGTTTAATTTAATTTTAATTTGATCTCATACTATTAGTTATTTGGAGCATGTTTTCAAATGAACATTTCTAGTTTATAATTTTCTTAAAAATGCTTGTTCATATCTTTTGACATATCTATTGGGGAATGATTCTTGGTACTACGTGGTTTTGTAATTTCCCTATATATTTTGGATATCAAACTTTTATCAGTGATTTTTTTCACAATTGGTATTTTTTCCACTCGGTTTCTGTTCTTAGTCTATCTTAATTATTTTTATTCATTTAATTTTATGTAATCATGGTGACCTATTTAGTTTTTATTATTTACTCGATTCCCTGTTTGGTTAAGAATTCTTTTCCTAGTCATAGTTGTGAAAAGTATCTCCTCTTAACCTTCTTTAAATGTTTTATATGCGAGTTTTCATATTCAGGTAGTATCTATTTTGAGCTTATTGTGGCATATGGCTTGTGCTTTAAATTAATTTCTGCCCATTTCTGTGATGTTGGTAATTTTTTTTAGATAGTCATATCCTAGGCTGTGTTTGAACCTGGAAATTGATTTAATAAGAAAATAAGACAGTAACAGTAAAAGGTGGAGAATGGCAAATTTGCTCAGGATGTTCAACAACATCCTTCTCACAGTACGCAGATAACCTTCACCTTTTTACACTTCTTTTTATATTCTCAATTACAGCATGTGTAACCTAGTAGGTTCTCATGATACTATTGCTGGTAATCATTAAGTAGGTATGTGTGTGTCAGGCTAATATGACTATATGCCTAAGAGTATACACACATACACATCCTCCCACCCTAACTACATAGACACATTTCACCACCAGCCAAACAGAAGCACATTTTTTTAATTATTATCTTGGCTCTCATTTCCATAACATTTTAAGGTTTTTGAAGTATTTTCTCCACAAGAACCCTCTGAGGTAAGTAGTGCAGATACTTTTATCCCCACCTTAAGGGTGAGGAATTTGAAGTTCAGAGGTTTGAAATGACTTGGCCAGGGCCACTTGGCTAGTAAGTTTTATGAAGCACACCCTATTTCTATGTGCTTGATTCATAGGGAAAATTCTTTCGCACTCTTGCCACGGTGTACTATTGCCACATTACTAACTGTCTTTGACCATAGATGTTGTAGAACTAAGATGTTGAAAGTCCTGTTAAAAGATCAAAACCTATCCAAGAATTCAAGCACTATCTGGAAAGAAAATGAAATTTTTAATATTTTTTAAAAAGTACTTATAGGCTTTGAGTTCATAGGTTAACCGGAAGGGTTACAATAATAGCTTCATCAGGCAGACACACTATGGATTCCTGTGTTCATCCATGCCCTCTTATGTCAACAAGGGAAAGAAGAAAAGAAACATGAGGCATGCAACAGGAAGGGAGTTGTCTTTGTGGTAATTCAAACATGGACAATTATTCAGGGAAAGCTGGCTGAAACAATGCACACATTATTGCAAAGTAACTGCAAATTTTTTTTTATGTTTAGTAGGGTTTGTGTCTCAGTGATAAGTCATTTGGGCAGGAGGTCTGTATGTTTTTTTAGGTGTAAGAATGAAAGGAGTAGCTTAGGTTGAGGGGAGAAGAGGTGTAGCCCATCCACTCATTTTAACTTGGTTGGTTAGTTTGTCTTGGAATATGCCTAGATGGGTTTACCTACCTGGAGAATGGTGGGAGAGGATTCTTGTTGGTTCTTTCCTTAGAAGGAAGTGCCGCAAAAGAAGAGCAAATTAACTGGGGTAGCATCTAAGATATTCTGTTACCTAGAGAAGCGAACCGCCAGTCACTGAACTGTTACATAGACTCAAAGTGCCGGGGGGATCAGAGAGAGACTCATCAGCAATCAGGACTGCTAATAGACTTTATGACTTTGTTGAATACTCCAAACTACAGTTTCAGTAATGTGGTTAATTGGTTCCACAAAAGCACCACTTGAGATGTTAGAGAGGGCTATTATTTCTACGGAGATGATGTTTTGCAAATCTTAAAGCACCGTATTAATGCTTGGTAGTGCGTTCTAATGCATAGCCAGCCTGACGTCAGGGCTTAAGTCCTAACTTCATACAGAAAGTTCTTCTGTAAGGCTTGTTTTGAAAATGTGAATTTGTTCCAATGCAATTAATATATTCAAGAATAGTTTGAGCATAACATGAATTTTGCATTTATTTATGCATGATTTCATCAAGGCATCCCCCCCGATTCCAGAATAGACCTTTTTGATCTCTGCTACTACCTGCCCAGTGAAAAGCCCGGTCAGAGATGGCCTGTGGAAATGCACCCTGTACCGTGAGGGGTAGTCCTGTGGCTACGTCATAGAAGAGGCTATGCCAGTTTTCCCATTCCACATCATAGGGTGATTCCGCCTATGACCCTCATCGACAGTGGCTACTGTGTTGTCAGGGATTGGGGTTTGTCACGTCACTCTCATGGTAGCTTCTTCTATTTGATTTATCTACGTACATCTTGTTTCTACTAGTAAAATATAAGCACTTTGTGGACAGGGACTGATATATTTTTGTCTTTGCATCTCCAGCACCTTGCATGTAATAAATTACATAAATGCTTGCTGAATGAATAAATAAGTGAATATAGATTATATGAGGGGAATAGTGTGCGATAAAGTTGAAAAGATAGCTTGGAGTCAAATTGCGGGGGAACTTGAATTCTTGGCTAAGAAATTTGGACTTTATTTGGTAAATGGAGAACCTCACAGACCTACATATTAGGAAGATGAGTGTGTAATTAGAATGTAGGATGGTTGGAAAGAAGGGAGAAACTGGGTGCCTAGAGATTTTTTTATTTTTAAAATTGCTATTTCATAAGAGAATGATAAAACTAGGAATAACATATCTTGCTGTGTGTCTTTTTTCTTTTGAGAGAGACAGAGAGAGGCAGAGAGTAGTGAGGGGAGAGGAGAGGAGAAGATACAACAGGGGAAGAGAGGATAGGATAGGATAAGATAGGATAGAAGAAGATAGGAGAGGAGAGAAGAGGAGAAAAGGGGAGAGGGAAAGAGAAAGGAGGAGAAGAAGATAGGATAGGATAGGAGAAGGGAGGAGGAGAGAGGAGAGGGGAAGAGAGGAGAGGAGAAAAGAGATGAGATGAAAGGAGAGGAGATAAAGCAGAAGGATGTACGGATTGATGCAGTCATTATGTATGAGTGGGTTTTTAAGGGGTGTACAGGCTGAGTGGTATGCTCATAGGATGAATACAGCTGCATCAAATGGAAGGCCTCCTGGAGGAAATGAAATTGGTCAGAGTTGTTATTGTTTTTTGTTGGGTTTCTCCGCCAAAGTCTACCTTGGGTAAAATTATGAAGTGTGGTTTGTCTTGGCAGCATCCCAACTCTCCTTTCTGTTCTTATTCTTCCCTTTCAACTCACTACTCTTTCCCCCACATTCCACCCTGCTTCCTTCTCCTCCAAACATTCTTTTGCTTCAACCAGTGCTCAGGATTTTCTGCCGTGGTGTCTGAGCCAGACTGATTTTGCCCTCTCCTGGCATTGTCCCATGTTCTAGGACCTAGATTTCTCTGGTTCTCCTTTCCCCCTCATCAACACTAGCCTGTTCTATGCCTCTTTTCTCTAGGATTTTTTGACAATAAGTTTGTGTACACCTTAAAATAGATTTTGTTCTTTGGTCTATTATTTGCACTGAAAGTATAAGGCACTAAAAATGACTCAATCCAGTCCATGAGGAGAGAGTCTTTCTTATATCTGAGTGTGACAAGTTATCTAACTCTCCTATGAATTAATTTGCAGTAATATGTTAACAGTTTGGTGTGTTAAATACAGAGGTATTTTTGGATGAATATAGGATCTCACTGGTGGAGGTGGAGGGCACACCCTCTAAGAGGGCAGCTCACCTCCCATTCAAATCTTCTCATCCCATGCCCTCATTATTCACAGCTTCTTGTAAATACACAATACCAGATACACCCAACTTCCCTTGACATAATGTGGATTCCAGTGGAGCATACAGAGTGGACATTGGTCATCTCTTGCTGTCACTACATTCCTTTTCAGTCCTATGTCTCTGATATAATTCCCTACGCTACTTCTCCTACACAATTCTTGGTAATGTGTTATAGTCCACTCACACTCACTGTGCATCTCTCTATTGACCCTTGACTTTACCTCAGAGACTGTAGTGCCCCATTCCAAGAAGGAGAAACTCTAGCCACATCAAAAATGAAGCTTGAACAGTGGAAATTTCAGTCACCACAGCAGGCAGACCTGGGAAAGAGATATTTACAATGCCCTTAAATTATATCGCATATGCTACTTCTTAGAGGTAAGTCCAGCCCCCTTCTTCAAGGGGTTTGTGCTACTAAGAAAGACTGGGAGCAGGGAATCTGGGGGCTGGTTCACCCAAGCAGACAAGAGCACTGGGTTGTTTCAGGCCAAGGACTGATGTCTCAGAGGCAGAGAGAAGCAGCGAGGTTGGACATTCTTCTCAGCAGCGTGCCACAGCTATGCTATCACTATACCAGCGATGCTCAAATAGACATTTGAAGTTTAAAACTCTGTTTCTACTATAAGAGCCTGAAGAGGAGGCTCTTTCCCTCAGTCTTCTACCCTTTAGGACTGACCCGGAATCCTCTTGAGGGTGGGGGAAGTGAGACTTCAATCTGTATTTTCCCATTTGTCTTAAGTGGCTTTTAGTTATTGGAAAAACCTGTAGGAGTTAAGAGTCGATCTATGCTCAGTTTTTTTATATTCTTTTTGCTCTTCTTTCCTTCTGT
Source organism: Vombatus ursinus (assembly GCF_900497805.2). Classification (NCBI taxonomy): domain Eukaryota; kingdom Metazoa; phylum Chordata; class Mammalia; order Diprotodontia; family Vombatidae; genus Vombatus; species Vombatus ursinus. Next base: position 22,178,953 of record NW_020954953.1, on the reverse strand, counting down.
CCAGCCCAAGAGGAAGCAATTACCCAAGGGCTCCTTCAGTCAGATTTTCAGTCTGTGAGATAAACCCCTAAAGGTTATGTAACTAAACAGGTCCAGCTGTACTGATAGGTGAAGGAGGCAAGGTCCTTTGGTGTAAGTCAAGGTGTAAGTCAAGATCTATGGTATAAAAGAAAAAAAAACATTGTCTGGTAGGGTAATATGTTTTGCATGATTGAACATGTATAGCCTATAAAATTGCAAAAGAGAGGGAGGGAAAAAGAAAACTTGGAATTCAAAATTTTTTAAATGAATGCTAAAAATTGTCTTTGCATATAACTGGGGGAAAATAAAATATTATTCTTTTAAAAAAGAAAAAAAAACATTGGATTTTGACTCACAAAGGACATGGGGTCAATTCCCAGCTCTGCCATTTTCTACCTTGAAGAAATCATTTAATCCTTATGGGTCTCATCAGATCATTGATTTAAGGCTAGAATATAATGCTAGATCATAGAGGCCACTGAATCCAGCCCCCTAATTTTACAGATGAAGAAAATGAGGCATAGAAAAGTTAAGTGATTTGTCCAAGGTAACACAGTTAGTAGGGATCTGAGGCAGCTGAGGCATCCTGAGGAAGGATTTGAACTCAGGTCTTCCTGACTCCAAACCTTCCATTCTATCCACTGTGCTTCTTTTCTTTTTTGGTTGTTCAGTTGTTTCAGTCATGCCTGATTCCTCATGATCCAATTTGGGATTTTCTTAGCAAGGATGCTGGAGTGGCTTGCCACTTTCTTCTCCAGCTCATTTTACAGATGAGGAAACTGAGGCAAACAGGGTTAAGTGACTTGCCCAGGGCCACGCAGCTAGTAAATACCTGAGGCTGAATTTGAACTCAGATCTTCCTGACTGTCCACTGAGCCACCTAGCTGCCCTTACTGTGCTACTTCGCTGCCTCTAAAGTTTGAGTTAGATGGATATGGGGGAGGGTAGAGCAAAAAGTCCTCTCCAAGTATGAGCAAAGGCATAGATATAGGAGAAGGTAATATGAAAACAAGAATGGAGACTAGTCCAGTTAGGTTGGAATATAGAATGCATGATAAGATAAGGTATGAGACAAAGAGGAAGAGGTAAGATTGTGAAGAGACTTTAATGGCAGACACTGGAATTCATCTTTTCTTTGGTAGGGAGCCCCTGAAGGTTTTTGAGTAAAGGAATCAATGAAATTATCACAGTAGTTCATTAAGGAGATTACTAGGGCCATGGTGTGATGCTTGGCTTGAGGTGACGTATTATATTCAGGGAGACTGGCTAGGAGGCTCTTACAATAAGCTAGAGGAGAAGGGAAGAGGGCCTGAACAAGGCTTCTCATCTCCAAGTTCAGTCTTCTTTTTACCATCTCATGCTTCCTTCTGTAGTGAATGCTGATGACCTTGCAAGATTCTCAATTTAGTCAGCCTTATACTTCTTGCATAGAATTCTCTTCTAGTTTGCAGACAAAATAATTTTCATTAATCAATGAATAGTTATTGCGTGGCCACTATCAATCAACCAAGTATTTATTAAGCACCTACTGTGTGTCAGGCACTATGCTAGGTGCTGGGGAAACAAAGTCCTGCCCTCAAAGAACTTGTATTCTAACCAAGAGACAATATGACATCTATGGGTACATGAAGAATACATACAAAACAGATATAAAGTATCCTTGCTGGGAAGACTTTAACAACCGAAGGAACCAGGAAAGACCTTATGGGAAGATAGCCCTTGAGTTTAGTCTTGAAGGAGACCAGGGATTCTAAAAGGCAAAGCTGCTGATGACGATTTCATTTGTCCTGAAAGAAGAGGGTTTTTAGAAGCCAAACATGTAGAATACACACAATTGTGCTATTTACTTTGTATTTTAGAATTTTGGAAACCAAAAGAAACTTGAATTTCAAAATTATTAAATGGTATGTTTTTGTGGTGTTGTGAAGGAGCACCATATTTGCCATCTGTTTTTAGACTGGTTGCATCAGTTTTAATGGTGAAAGCATGACAGCAACCCAAGTTGTTCTAAATGAGATCTTGTCAGTTTGTTTAAGTAAAAATGATGATTTATAGACTTTGGAATAAGATATAGTTTCTGACCTAAGCATCGCTTCTACCTTTGCCTTGAGGGGCTATAAATCTGTATGTTCCCTGAAACAAGATTTAAGTTCCACATATGCATTGTGATATTTAAAATGTTTTTGGGAAAGGCAATATGTAAATAACTTTACAATGTCACAGATTTCCAAAGCCAGTGAATTCTCAGGAGCATTCTAAGCAGGACTTAGCAGATGGATGGCCTGGGGAGGGGGGTGTGGAGCAGTAAGGGAGTGGTAGAAAAAAATAAGTAAAAAGAAAGATGTTTCCCCTCCTGGTTCTTCATGGAATACAGCGCTACTAATCCCAAATGATAACAGAGAGCTCTTGGTGTGCACTTCCCCTGGACACTCTCAACTCAGGTCCTGGGGCTTCAGCACTAACTCTGAGCAGACATACCAACTACAGCAACTGTTCCATACTACTCCAGACCCCAGTGTTATTGACCTGAGTAGGTCAAAAGTAGAATCTAGATTGACTCATTGTGTGACTTTCCATCTTGGAAGCCAGAAGTTTCTTCCCGTACATTACAATAATAAAAAATAATCATCGTTGCTCTTGAATTTTTAAACAAAAAGCATTGGGCCCAGACATCTGCATCAAACTAAACTGGGGAATCTTTGGTGGAGATTTTTTCCACAGCTGCAGAGAACTGCAAAAAAAAAAAAATGAGAAAATGACCAACAGCTGCCCAGGAACCCAAGTATTATAAGAATTAAGAAATCTTGAATGCAAAAGAAAGTGGCTACTAGTTACCTACCCAAAGTTATTACTACAGAGCTAGTTATTATGTATTAATCCATCTAGTAGTAGTCAAACATTAATGACCTTTAAATGACATCATTTACTTATCATTCCAAAGATAGCTTTAGGTGGTGTGGATCTGGGCCAAATTTATAAAATAATCTTCATTTGGGACTGACAATAACCTATTGTATATCCAAGGGTGAAAAATAATAAGTTTCTATAACAAGCTGAGATTTCTTATTTGTCTGCCTATTTTAATGCAGGGAGAGAAACAATTTTCTTTTTGACAGAAATGAATAACAAAGACAGGAATGTAGAAATAAAGAACCAAGTTGGAAGCTGCCAACTTTGTGTTCCATATAACCCTTTTGGTTTTGCCCCAAAATGATTTACATGTCAGCCAATTTCATCATTTGAGTTTGATGGAAATGGTGGAAGGTGGAGGAGAAAGTCCTTTCTAGGAATTTGGGGTTGAAAAGTATCTCCTAACTCTAGCTTCATATAGCTGTTTTGATATTTTTGCTAAGTGGAATGCTGGGATGATTTGAAGGACATGAACTAATGATTAGTGATATGTTTGATTTTAAAAGTATCATAACTCAAATAAAAGTGTAAACTGAGGGACCCTAAATGATAGCATGAGAAAGGAAGCTCAAAAGACAAACTTAATGCCTGAAGGTTTTGTTGTTGTTGTTGTTTTTTAAACCCAGTTGGCTCAATGTGGCTTGCTGGGGTTTGTATTACAAATGAGCTAAAGATGGCCTCTGTGGATTTCAAGCTTAAAAGGTGATAGTTCCCCAGCGCTATGAGGAAAGAAATCATTGACTACTTGAGATGAACAGATAGTAACCAAGAGTAGCAGCAGCAAAGGAGATCCTTGGTAGAGAGTTCTAGAGGGCAGCAGAGGTATCTACCAGAGAGTAGAAAGAACAGAACAGCAGAAGACCTCAAATTAGTAAAACAAAAACAACAACAACAACAAAAACCCAAATGTAAATACTCAATGACATCACCAGAGGATACCAGTTACTCTGAAGCATAAATATCACTGCCCTAACCACATATGGAGGAATAAATTGCCCTGGCCATATGCATCCCTTAATGTATATTACTTAAGTTTTCCCTTCATGTATATTCTCTGGCCATATGTATTATAATGTCCCTCCACAATGTTGCCTGGTGACACATGTTATTTGTATGTGTCCCTTTCCCCAGCAGTGGTGTGGTAAAAACTGCGGAAGAATGTACTTACGGTGTATAGGGACCTTCTTGGCGTTTTTCTTCATATATTGTTTAATTTTATATGTTTTGCTTTGAACTAAGGTGCCTCTTGGTTGGTTGGTAAAAGAAACACTTTGGAGGGGGCTCATTTTGATTGGATATTGATCCATATCTACAATGTGACTGAAGTCAGAGATAGTATTCTAAGAGGCCCATATGTGAAAGGAAATTTAGGGGAAAATTAATAGTGTTTTTGAGCATTCAGGGTAATATTTTACATACTTACCGAAGATTATATAGAGTTTGAACTGGAAGGGACCTTAGAGATAAACTAGTCTAATGCCCTCAATTTACAGATGATCAAACTGAAGCCCAGAGAAGTTAAGTATTTGACTAAAGTCATACAGGCAATAAGCAGGTTTTCCAACTCGGTGATCAATGTTTTTTTTTTTTTCCCACCGCACCATGCTGCCTATTCTGTACCATTCTGTCTCCAACATAAGATAAAGATTTAGAGCTGGAAGGAAATTTAGAGATAATCTATTCTATCCCCACCCCCTACCCCATTTTATAGATGAGGGAACCGAGGCTTAGATAAATGATGGATTAACTGAAGGCCATGCAGGTACTAAGTAGCAGAGGCATGATCAAAACCAACCTATGTCTGCTGATTTCAAATCCAGAATTCAATTGTATCATGAATTACTTTACAATTCAAAAAAAATGAAGTCTACATTTATTGTAAATTAGAGTGGGCTTGTCGAATGAATGATGAATCCACAGCTTTTCAAAAGACACCTTACTTTTTCATATTTACAGATGAGCTTTATTGGCATATGATACCACAAGAAGCATACAAAATAGAAGGGTTTGGAGGAAGTCTAAGGGAACACAGACTATGAAGTTGGGTTGGGCTTTCTCATCTCACCTATCGATACATGAAATTATCATCTTCACTGAAGTCATTTCTGTGTTCACATATTTTAATTTCCATAGGTTTATCAATATCCTAGGTTAGGGGATATTTGTAATTACTAGTTAGTCAACAAACATTTATTACGTACTTACTATGTGCCTGGCATTGTGCAAAATACTGGAGATCTAGAGAAAGTCAAAAGACAGTGCCTGTTCTGAAGGAGCTCACAATCGAATGGGGGAGACAATATTGTGTACAAACCAGCTGTATACAAAATAAATTAGAGATAATCAACACTAGAATTAAGTGAGATTGGGAAATGTTTCCTGTAGAAAGTGAGATTTTAGCTGGGACTTGAAGGAAGCCAGGAAAACCAGGAAACAGAGATGCTGAAAGCAAGAATTCCTGGATGCCAGTATCAGAATAGCCAGAGAAAACGCCCAGAGTCAGGAGATGGTGATAGAGTATGTAAAGGAGGCCAGTGTCACTGAATCACAGAATACATGTCAAAATGTAAGGTGTAAGAAGACTGGAAATGTGTGTGTGTGTGTGTGTGTGTGTGTGTGTGTGTGTTATGAAGGGCTTTGAATGCCAGAAGATTTTATCCTTACTCCTTGAGGATCACTTATTTCACAGTAATCCATTAACTGTTTTGAATTATAGAAATATCTAGGCCCACACATTTCTAATTGACTGAGCCAGATCCTCACCCAATGAAGAAATAGGGGAAAAGGCCATATGGGGATAATCTGGTTAGTCAATTATAGACTCTTTTTTCCCAAAGTGAAGCTGAAGTTTCTTGTTCTTTGTTCAGATTTTAATAAAAGTGCCAATGTTCAGAAAACTGTAAAAAGTTGCACATAACAGGGATCACTTAGGACTAAATTCATATTAATTTTCCTATTCTGTAAACAGGTTACTGAAGGCTTTGAATTTCAGATTATGAAAGTGTGAAAATCTGCCTTTAATTCCGTCACTTGGTCAAGTCAGAGTCATTTGGTTGGTAAGGGTTGTGGGATTGCCAAAGGCATGTGCTTGTGACATAATGAAGAGTTAAACTGATGCCTGAAAAACACAAAGGCCTTGCTGAAATTTCCATTGGATTTTTCCTGCCAAAACCCTTAAAGTATTAAAGCCACTATGTGGCCAATTATTTTTCCTACAATACAGTGCTATTTGACACTTGTATGGCATTCTATATTTTTGCCAAGTGTCTATCAGTCACTGAGCAAGAGAAATGGTTTGGCTGCATTACCATTTACAGACAAGAAGCTTCTGTCTGCGAGGGCATTTTTCAGATATTTTCATATAAGGACAATTATTCATCTCTTTTCATTCTTGAAGTTGAGAAGGGTTCCTCTAATTGTTGGCATTAGGGCTTGGGTGACCAAGATGGTGTCCTAGCCTGGGGGTGGAGAGGGAGATGGAATATGGGGATAGCATGGGATAGGGCAGCATCAGCCATGGAAAATGGGAGACTGGGTAAAGTGTTAGAGGAATTTGACAACAGTGGAAGTCCATACTGGCAAGTGATCCTTATGATGAAGGTTCAGTGGTGGGAAGGTGTCCCAGCAGATTTATCAAGCATGATGTCAAATGAGAGAAATGATTATTCCTTTCCTATACTAATAGCCAATTATTTAATTAGGACTAAGGTTATTCCCCTTCCTTTTCCTCATTTAGAAACCAACCTCTGTAGGCTATTTAAGCATCCTTTGAAGTGCAGGGCTTAACAGCCCGGACCAAAAACAAGCAGGACTTCCTTCTAATTTCCTCTCTCCTGCAACTATCACATCTACTTGGTCTCTTGTTTCTACACCAGGAAGAAAACTCTGCTCCATGAAGCTAGGATGGGAGTGGGAAAATGAATGAAAGGGCATGCTACGTCTATTTTATTATTTGTGGCTGCTTTTTATGAAGAATTAGGAAATGTAACATAGATAAGCCAAACCACCCACAAATTAATGAAACAATACAGGCAGCTACTGATCTGACTCATAGATGTCCTGCACACACAAATTGCCCCTCTTCCCGTTGCCCTCCTCATCTTTCCCACCCTCTTATGGCCAAGGCTCTGCTCCATTTCCCATGGAAGGCACTTTGATAAATGTGGAACTTTAAGAACTACTGAGGGCTCAGAAGTGAAGAAAAGTAGGATGCTATGACAAGCTAGAGTAGTTTGTGGGTTTGGAATTGACTCTTGGAGTGGGCTCCCAGTTAGGTCTGGCTAACCACCAAAAGTCCATTTTTGAAATTTTCTCACTTCAACTTGGCGCAGTCTGAAATTCCACTAAACAAATTTATCTATATTAAGAAAGATTCTTTTACAAATAAAAATATTTCTTAGGGAATTGAGGGGCTATCACTATTCACACCTTAGTGTAAATTATTTCAATTGCTTTCCTGCTAAAACCCAGCTGATTTTAGCTGGGGGACTGAAAGAATAGTTTTCATGATGAGGAAGGCAGGTATTTATTTTTAGCACATGGAACATTGGGAGCTATAATGTGCTCTAGTGGGATGCTTGGGGCAGTACCAGAGTATTGAATGAGTCCTGAGAAGTAGAAAAAAGAGTACATGAAGGGCACTGGGAGGGAAGATGGCAAAGAAAAGCTTTTGCTTTATTCAAACTTTAGTTTCAGCCAGTATTATGCCTAAAAGACTGGGAAGAAACAATTTGTC